>NC_057799.1:152565538-152584969 GCF_018294505.1 Triticum aestivum | reverse complement strand
CCTCCACACCACAGGGTCCTGTTCAACCACCCCTCCACGGGCACCCCTCCACCGTCTACTGTTCATCCAGCCCTCCACCACACCACGGGGTCCTGTTCATCCAGAGGCAACGCCACCGCTCACTGTTCATCCAACCCCCCACCCCCCGCAGCGCTCACTGTTCATCCAATCGATCGGCTTCAGTTAGCAGCAGTAGCGAAGGAATCGCTCGATCGGGTTCAGTTAACAGCCATCGATCGATCGCTCGGGTTCAGTAACAAGTAGCCTGCAGTGCAATCGCTCGGGTTCAGTTAGAGCCCAACGCCTCGCACACACGCGCATACGTGTACGAGAGAAACGCGCATCGCTCGGCCCCCGACCTCCCACCGTAATCGGGAACTCCCCGAAATTTTCCTCCCCCTTGCTTCTACCACGGTTTTTTCCGTCATGGACGGCCCAAAGAATGTCATGCAGCTGCGTCTCCGGCCCGCCCAGGACGAAAAGCCAATTTTCTGTCATGATTTTTTGTCATAGAAGTAGGAGCCCACCACATCTACGATGATACTGGGTTTTGTCACAATTATCATCATAGAAGTGTCATATGTATGACATAATTTTTTTTCGTTCGGCCCAAAATGTGATGTGTCTTTTTTTGTAGTGCATGCTCCTGGTGATGAACATATAGTGTATAATGAGGGATCTAATGCAAGCATTTTGCAAGCTCCCATTGAAAGATTTAGTGTCTAATGATGATCTTCTATGTCGAGAGAGACATGGAGATTTGCAGGCATTGATGACAAGAAAATTATATTACATTTTCATGGCTTGAGGAAACGTCGAGGCCATCTACCAGAAAGTCCACGTATCATGACAACGTAGCGTAAATACTTTTATAATATGTTGTTTGAAACTATTGGCATACTTGTGCAGGATAGATATATTGATATGCAGTTTGCGCACTGGTTATAGGTGCAATTACATTTCGATATTTCCAGCCAGAGAACGAATAATTCAAGAAGGTACAAACCATGTTAGTAGTCCTTGTACACCATGTTGCATTTTGTGTTTTTTGGTGCTTACATCATTTAGTGTTTTATAATCTGAACTACTTTGGATTATTAGCTGGTTTTCAAAGTGCATGTAGCTTCACATTTCTCAAGTTATGTTGATTTCTGGAGTGCAAGTGCCTTCGTATTTTTTAAGTTAAATTTTTGCCCCTGGTAACTTGAATTCGTGGATCCGCCACTGCACACAAATCATACATGTGGGCCAGTACGAATTAAATGAAATGCAGGGACTTACGCTAGCTCGTTGTATAGGCTCACTGCAGCTCTGCTTGCGCTTGGGATGTTCCATGTACAAGTCCATGTTACCACTTGCTTGGATGTGCATGCCTTGTGCTCCTTGCACCCCCTCTGCATTTTTGACACGGCAAATGGTTGATCAAATAAGAGGAATCGACCTTGCTGTTGTACCGGAGGACAGATACTTACAAGGTTATATGGGTGTGCAGGATGTGTACCAGATCTCGTAGCGCCGTCATGCTTCGCTAAAAAATGGTTTTGCTTGTTTCATATGATATCTCTAGAAGAATTAAGAATTAAAGTCAGAGTTGCATAGGCGTGTAAGCTAAGAGAGCTGTGAAAGGATATCCAAACATCGTTGGAACAGTGCACAAGGGAGTGATACGTGGATACGTAGTTCGGGCCGGCGTTTGGGCATGCTCGCATAGCTAGAGTGCGCGTCACTTCAGAGCCATTGAGGGTGATGCGCAAGCAATGGATGGCCACGCACGGATGCTTATCTTGAGTGGCAGTGGAGCGCTACGATGCGGTGGATGATACCGTTGGTGAAGCCCCAATGGCCTCAGGGGGCGGAGGTGCGATGATGTGCTCGGTGAAGTAGCCCCGGTGAGGTGGGAGACGACATCGATGAAGTGCACCTGATGCGGTGGAAGTCAGTGTCTGTGAGGCACGTCGAATGCGGCGGCCGAAGTTGTTGGTGGACCACCCGGTGCGGTGGACAAGGGCGTAGATGAGGTAGCTCTGGTGTGGTGGTGAAGCGTGAGCGTCGTCTTCATCGTCGTCGTCAGGCATAGAGGTGGGGAAAGAGGCGAGACGAGGGGCGATTCGAACTGTGCTTGGGTTGGTGGCGAACTAGGGATTCGAGCGCTCTGGGTGCGGAAGGGGACGGTGGAGAAGGGAGATTTTGCAGGGCTGGAATTGGGGCCGCCAGATATTTCAATCCGAAATGTGGAAGTGCGAACTTATTTTGTCGTCGTTCTTTTTGGGGGGGGGGAGGGGAGGGAGGGGGTGGGTGGTTGGGTGCTAGCGACCACCACGACAAGACCCTGGTCTGCTTGGTGCGCCTACATTTGAGAATGCAAGCGAATCTTCTTTCATTTGCAAACGAATCTGTATGTATTACCATGACCTTGTTTTCCTAGCAAATAATTAGTCATTCGAAACGAGATACTATAACTTAATTAATGAGAATTTATTTGAATTAGAGTGTGTGTCACATAGCGATCTCCAATTCTAATGTGGATTTTGCATTTCACGGTATCCAGCTACTTTTTTAATACAAATTCATATGTATATGATGAACACCATGGTAGTGAGAAAACTTTGGATGGATTCAAACATATGACCTACAAAATAGCACAACAATCGAGTCAATGTCAACTTTTCCAAACCTAGTATGGCACGAATTTGAAATAATTACCCATATGCATGGTCCTCAATTCAAATCTTACAATGTACACTAAATTGAAACATCGGTATTAAGTCTCGTACTATCTACATTCAAATGTTGTTTTTAGCCCCACCCCGGCACACACGCTACATACTTCCTGTATCGATCAATCTTCCTCTCCTAACCACCTTAGGAAGCTATCGGTTTCCGACACACGTTCATCTTTCTCACCATGTTTCGATCTCTAACTCTCTCAACTCCATAACCCCCTTTTTCCACTTTGTTACCAAATGTATCTACCTCACACACCTGCCATTGCACCCCATGCCGATCTCTCTGTCTCTCTCTTTCCCTCCCCCCTCTCGTGCGCACGCACGCACATTGTCTATCTAGGTCACCCCCTCGAGACTGTCTCACTCTTTCTTCCGCACGGCGGGCCACACTCGCTCAATCTCGCTCTCTTTATCTAAGTCTTGATTAACCTCGCTTTCTTTCACACAAAAATGATATATCTTCCTGTTCGGGCCTTGATCGACACACTCTATACTCTCTAACGAAGATTGTCTATCTAGGTCAGTCCATCCAAGCCGCCCCCACTCTTTCGACCTCATGGCAGGCCACGCTCGGTCAATCTCTCTCTCTCTCTCTGCTCTCTTTGTATGTCTCAATTGACCTCGCTCTTTCTCGGACACAAACGATATATCTCCATGTTTGAGCCCAATTCGACATATTCATATTGTATACTCTCTCACGCACATTGTCTATCTAGGTCACTCTCTCCAACCCGTCTCACTCTTTCGATCGCACGACGACCCACACTCGCTCAATCTCTCTCCCTTTATATATGTAATCGATTGACCTTGCTTCCTCCTACGCACAAAATATATCTACATGTCTGTGACTGGATCATCTCTAAAGCTCTATCTTATAGCCCTCACCATTCCCAAAAGCTCAATCGGACAATATCTCTCCAGAGCATATATATCTTTTCAACGAATGTCGGACCACACTCACTTTGTCTCTCTATCTATCTGTGTCTCGACTGATCTCGCTTTCTCATGCCGTATCTTCCACACATTGAAGCTACCTCTCCATCCCTCGCAAAGCCAGAGCTATTTATATTGCGAGGGGGACTCCAACCTCGGATTAATTTGTGAAGGCATTTATTCCGGTGGGTTTAGATTATATTTTCATAGCATTCGGCCCACAACTACTCCAAACACCGTTGCAAACCCCGCACCTACCCCAATTGATTTCCCTCTGGCTCGGTCATCGCTCTATCGCACGTCCTTTCTCGCCTTCAATGTTGCACCATGGTATTTTTGCAAAGAACTCTGTTGTTCTCTTTAATTATTACAAATAAGCTACAAAACTACACACCGATACTCCACCTGTAATGGAACAAATTTTGACCCACAAATTGAAGTGCTACAAACTACACACCGAGGGGCCCACCTGTCATGAAACAAATTTGGACCCATATATAAATTAAAAATTAAAAAGGACGAGGATCGAACATGCAACCAGGGCCTTCAAGCTGCACGTCAATAGGCAACATAGTACAGCAATGTTTGTTGTACCCCCACCCCCCTTTGTTGATATAATGTTTTTCTATTACCACAACCTATTTAATGGATAACATGTAATATTATTTTGAGTACATTACTGGGACCGGCTCGTTACCACGTACTATTCGCCTTCACTTATTGGTGGGTTCCATGTCTGCTCTCTCTCTCCTCCCCTTCTACGTTTAGACACATGGGCAAACACGAAGAACTCGTGGGCGATGTTAACATTGACCATATCTGGACGCGTTCACAAGTTACGGCACCAGTTTCACGTACTAGTAGTACTAGTCAATGTGTACGTGCAATGCACGTTAATTTGGAAGTATATTAAGTGCATGCGGATATTAAGTAGGATATTATTTGCGTGTTATTATGTGATTAGCACTATTTTTGGAATGAAATTAACTGCACGCTAAACGTGTTGAGCGCTCGACATTGAAGCAGTCTAGGTCTTTGGATGAGAAGGAATACATGTGGCTTGATGACATTTTATATTTAATTTGATACGGCTCTAGCAGAACATTGAATCGATCGAACCATACATTTCACTCAGTTTGACTCTGACTTTACATTCATACGACAATCGATCTAAAATAAATGGAAATGATAAACGTCTGTATTTTAAGCATGGCAATCCGAACGTTTCTCATGGAAAATTTAGATTACGCAGCGGCGGTGGGGGCATCTTGCGTTGGGAAGCGGCTCCTCTACCGTGCCCTGTGTGTCGTCGGGCCACTAACCGACAGCGACGGTGATGGCGGCGTCTTGCGCCGTTGTTGGCGTCCTTCTGGACGTTGGCCCTAGCTTCTAGGAAGGCCAGAATGTTTTGGACTTCGGTGTCCAGGAGCGAGTCAACTGGCGGGAGGAGGCGACTGGCGTTGGTGCAAGGAAGCGGTCGACGACGGCCATCCATGCCGCTGAGGGGGGCAGTGGCACCCGCGCGGGGACAGGTGCTGGCAACGGCGCGGCGGAGACATTCGTGTGCACGGGCGTGCGCGTCAGTGCACGCGCAAGCGCATGCGCTGGCAGGTGCACAGGCGCGTGAAAGTCGGCGGGTACCTCGTGGAACCCCGTGGCATCAAGCTCGGCGACAATGTGCGGCTCCCAGCCCATCAATGCCACGGGGATCGGCGCTGGCGCAGTCGGGGCGATGGGAGCCGGAACGGGAGCAGGGACAAGCGCGGCGTCTTCCCGCAAGGTCGGTTCAAGCTCGTCCCAAAGCACCTTATGTTCTTGAGACTCTCGCTGGGTGTCTTCCTCATGAAACTGGAAGACTAAGGGCAGACCATCGTGATGCGGCATGGCGTACGGTTAGGTCAGGCTGGTTGGAGGTAGACCATAGGAGAATCGGAGAGGAAGAGAGAAGGTTGTAGCAATACCTAGTAGTGCGGAGTTGATTTTAAACTACGGCGCCGGTGCCATTAAAAGTGGGGGCAGTTGGGACGAAGGTGGGCGGCGGAGCCTGGTCAAAGGGCTCGCCTCCTGGTGAGCCTGCGTAGCGGTCTGCTCGCATGCCTCCCGGTCAATCGGCGCAGCTGTCGGTCGCACGCCTCCCATCGACTGACACGCTTGCTTGGACGGCACCTGCCGATGAGAAGCGGGACTCGTGGTGGCACGTAAACGCCCACGGTTTGAATAGTGAAAGCGTTGGCCTTAACGTGACAGGTCTTTGTTCCAAAATACCTTGGCTCTTCATTTGTGCAACTTCTCATAAGCATCTTGTCTCAAATTGAAGAAAAAAAATTACGTAGGAATATTTGTGCCGTATCACGAGACCATGCTCAGTTTCATGAATTTCCAGTCACTTTTGGATTCTCTGAAATTTAAAATCCAGGATTCGAAACAATATCATAACCTGCATCATGCAATAAATTTTCAAGCGATACATCTTTCCTGTTGTATTTCTTAAGAAAGGATTTGGTCAAACATTTTGCTTAGTTAGACTTCACACAAGTTATATATGCAGAGTAAAAGGATATTCCCTCCGTACCAGTGCATTGCCTGATATCTTAACTCAAGTACTAGGCACGAACAAACGGGGCTCAATTCTGTGCTGATGCTGGTGTAGTACTCCTATTAGTACTAGGCAATGGAGTTGACGGGTGACCTTGGGTAGCGGCGACCGAGGGAATTGAACCATGTTCGGAACGGTAAGTAACGTTGTCTAGTTACTAAAGCATCCCTCCATTGTTCATCGAATAGTCATTATGGACCGGGGACATGAGGGGAATTTCCTAGGGCTGGAATTCTGGCCGCCAGATATTTCGACTCGAAACGCAGAGGCTCGACTGGTTGGGGTTGGCTAATGTGTGTACCACGCACGCCACCAGAAGGACACGAGCCCGATTTTCTTTTTTTTGAGGATCAACACGAGCCAGGGTCTGGCTGGTACGCCCTTGGGTCCTACTATTCGAGAATACAAAATGAATCTTTTAAATTGCTGAACGAATCTATGTGTATTACAATGCCCGTATTTTCCTTGCAAATAGTAATCTCAACGTGGTAACTGATTTATGACGGGTTCTTGAATTAGAGTGGTGATATATTGATCTCAACGTGGAGAAAACTTTGTACTCCCTCCGTCCCAAAATTCTTTATTTAGATTTGTCTAAATACAGATGTATCAAGTCACGTTTTAGTATTAGATACATCCGTATCTAGACTAATCTAAGACAAGAATTTTGGGACGGGGGGAGTATGTATCAACCATATGACCACACACACACACACACACACGTATACAACAACAATCCAGAAAGTATAGTGCATCTATTTTTCCAAACCATGCATGTATGACACGAATTCAAAAATACTCCTTCTGTTCCTAAATATTTGTCTTTTAGAGATTTCAACAAGTGACTACATACGGAGCAAAATGAGTGAATCTACACTCTAAAATATGTCTATATACATCCGCATGTGGCAGTCCATTTGAAATCTCTAAAAGACTAATATTTAGGAACGAAGGGAGTAAAATGTAGGACATGCATGGTCCTCAATTCAATATTTAAAATGAACAGGAAACTGAAACATGAATATTAAGTCTAGTACTACATACATGCAAATGTTGTGTTTAGGCGGAGCTATGTAGATTGTCGGGGGTTAACCCCTCGACCTTAGATAAAATTGTGTAGCTCTATTTAGGATTGTTTAGATTGTATTATTTGAACATTGTATTTGTCCCCACCCTCCCAAACACCGATTGGTTGTGCACCCCCCTCCCCGGGAGAATATCATGTGCCCCCACACCTTAGATGCTATATGCTGATACGAGTTGCTTGGAGCTTGTAGATCTGACATATAGCCGCTCACATGATGTCTTAATATTTTTTACAGGAAACCTTAATGAGTTTGAGAATTGCACACAATTTGTACAAAAACTACTCAGATGCCCTTGGATCCCATATCCAATGACCTCGAAGCTCGTATCACCGTAGCATCTAAGATGAAGGAGAACCTCATATTCTCCAGTATGTAAGAACTAGCAAGATGCCCGTGCGTTGCACGTAACATCAAGATGCATTTGTATGAGTAGTTTATCTTGTGAGAGAAAATGATGAACGAGGGAAGGCCTTATTTGCAAATGTGGGGAGGGGTGTGGGTACCTTTTTTTTAAATTGCCATAGTTTCCTTCCTATCCGTCAGATATAAATCGGATGGCCTATATTGCAGGATGGCAGTCATAGGAGAATATGAGGTGCTCCCGCATCGTAGATTCTATGGTCATACGAGTTCCCGGAGATCTAATAGCTCACAGTAGGAGGTTTGAATGTTTTTGCAATATACGCATGAGAGAGTTTGGGAATTGCGCAGAAAGTACAAGTACTACACATGTGGCATCTGATCACAGATCATACGACCTAGATGCTCGTATCACCGTTGCGGCTAATTAAGCTACGGGGAGCACCTAATATGAGAAATGGGGAGCCGTTGGATCCAAGATGCAGCGGCACACACGAGGCATGAATGTTTTATTTGCAAAGAAAACCTTGGAGAGTTTGGAAATTGCACATAATTAAAAAGACTATTTCCAAGCCATTGGATCTCAGTTCCAACAACGTAAAAACTCGTATCACCATAGCATCTAAGCTGCGGGGTGGATGTGATATTCTATGCCACAATCATTTTTGTTCCTAAACTTGCAAAATACGTGTAACTCGTGCCATTACTTATCTAACCGCGCAAAGTGTTTGTTCAAAAGAACCATCCTACACTAAAATATCGAAACAATACACGGGGGTCCCACTTGTCATTGATCAAATTTGGACCTAAAAACAAATCTGAAAGACGAGATTTGAACTAGCAACCTGGACTACAAAGTGTAAGTCGATAGCCTGAAACAACAACGGTTGTTGGCTTTTCCCATAACTTAATTTTATACAGTATTACGTTGAGTAGAGTAGAGGGAGTGGCTCGTCAACACGTGCATGACCGTTGATTCACTTACTGGTGGGTCCCAGGCCAGCGATCTCTCTCTCCTCTCCATCGTCTAACCTTTAGACGCACGGGCACACACGAAGAGCGGCGCTAGCTTGCCGTGGTGTTATTATTACTAAATAAAGCTTGGAGAATAGAAGAATCGCCTAGAACAAGAGACGTTGTGGCTGGTCGAGACGGAGCTAACCACACCTATCCTCTGTGCCACGTTAGCATGATGAAGCTGTGTGGCTAGTGGGGTGTTTTGGACCGACTGGCTGGGTCCCGTGGTCGAACCATAGTTAGTATGTCTGATACAGTATATTTTTACACGCACATTTCTCCTCCATGCCGAGACATGGCACACCCTACCACGCGGTTTCGGGGTCCTCCCGGGTGGTGCACGCATATATTCTTCCTTGCCGAGACGTGGGACGCCTTACCGTGCGTTTTCTGGGTCCTCCTCGGTCGTAGCGCTGAAGCAAGTAAATGAGTCGTCAAATCACGAAAGACCACCTTTCCCGCCATGTACATAAGTGAAGCACGGTGGCTAGCTAGTGGGGCTAGTGCGACCGATTAGCTAGGCCGCCGCCCCATTTGTTTTTTCACCCCTTTTTTATATCCTTGCCGGCAGGTAAATTTAAATATACACCGCGGCGTTGCTCCGGTCTTTGGGTGCGACAGGCGTGGCCGGATTTTAAATTTTTTGATTGACGGGATGAGGTGCGACAGGATTTTTTATTTTTTGATTGACGGGAGCAGGCGCGGCAGCAATTAGTCACGATGACTCCGCTTGTAAAACCTACTGCTCCCTGATGTGAAAAGTCGTCGACTAGTTTTTTTCCCATGGTGAAAACCAAAAGATTCACCCCGCTCCTCGGCTAGCTCCCTCCGCCTTCTCGTAGATTACATTGCCTTTTAGCCGTTTGGCCCCCTTTGCTTCCTCTCCCCTTTTCTTCCTCTCCACATTGCTTCTACCCGGTTCCATGGCGGCGCAGCAGATCACGGAGTCTGAGATGAGGCGCCTGACACAGGAGATCCAGGCCAAGGATGCAGAGCTCAGGGCCAAGGACGTGGAGCTCCGTGAGCTCAAGGAGGAGAGGAGTGCCATGCTCCTCCTTTATGTGCGGGAGTTCACGGAGCTTCATAAGCGGCAGACGTCCACCACAAAGATGCTCGAGGCGTCGGCGGCGTTGATGCAGAAAGCGGGAGATACAATAGGTGGTCAGGCGAGCCGGCTGGAGCACAAGCAGGCCGATCATGACGAGGTCCAGGATCGCCTCAACCACTTGGTGGACCATGTTTCCACGCACGTGTTGTGGCTGCGCGATTCCTACCGTCGTGCCAGCGCGACCATGACAGCCGTTGGGCTAAACCCGTTCGACCACCCCGTCGACTTCAACGAGCTGCAGCTTCCTGACATGCTCTCCTTCTTCACCTAAATATCCGAGGAGCTGAGCCGTGTCCGCGCGATGGTGGGGCGGAGCTGGACAAGGAGGGGTTGCGGGCTGCCGTCACCGTTGCCGGGCAAATCCTCTCAGGGCTCCATCACCGGAATCCATTCGTGCCATTGGACGCCGTCTTTGACGAGCTGGCTCCCGTCGACCGGGAGCGGGCTCTGCGGGCGGTGGCACCCTGCATCACTAACATCCTGCGCCTCGAGAAGAAGAGGGACTTCGATGGTGTTTAGGCGTCCTCTGCATGGGCATGCCCATGTATCGGTGCAACATGACCGTTGGATCAAACTCAGACAGTGCCGATCAGTCACTGTGGCACAAAGCGTGTGGGTGTGTTTGGTTGCATTCTCATCTCAATATAGGCGTTCCCTCTTCGTGCATGCTCATCCTCCATTTACGGATCAAAAATGAAAAAAAAGAAAGCATTGCCTTCTTTACTATATCTTGTATTTATCGTACTTTTGCCTTGGGGGGTCTCTTCCTCATTTAACAAATGTCTACTCAGCACCCATCTTCATGCATGCTCCTAGTGTATTTGTGTTAACCTACTAGTGTGGACTCATGAACCCTTCATGCACTCTACCAAACACCCAAAAGTGGGTCGAGAAGGGATTTTGCTCACATCCCATGCACCCTTCATACACCCTGCCTAACACTGATTCGTGCTTCATATGGTTCATGTTCCATGGAGTACTATAGCACCGTACTCTCCGTGCGCTGTAGACCTAGTTCTATTAACATTGATCTCACCGTTCATTCTCGACCGGACAGTCAAAAAAGGGGTACTATGTTACATTACTATTCATGTAGTTGACATGTGCACAACATCATTTGTTATCGTCATACTACACTAGCAACAAGATTATGTAGTACTGACGTATGAACCACTGCACATGCCTAGTAGTAGGAGCACTATGTAAGTTCAAGTGGCTGCCGTGTTTCGCACTCCTCCATCGTAAGAGTGGAAACGCTTGCTGTAATCGTTTTTTCTTCAGAAACAGTGGACACACTCTACCGTGCGGATCCTCCTCAACGGTCGTCGGGAACCTTACTACTCACTTTCGCCAACATGTGGGACAACCAGCATCGGGGCCCACTAACCATGCACTAAATTACTCTGTACTAGAGTGCCCAACTACAGGGGAGACTACCCTGATCGAAGCGCCGCAGTAATGCCCAATGAGCCATCAAATCACAAAACCCCTAACTTTGCAGCAGTAAGTTGGACGGACGAAGCAACCATCATTTCACTCTTCTCCCTCAGCTTCCTCTCTTGAGGAAAACCCCAACTCGCTTCTCCCTCATCTTGTTCCTCATTTCTTCAAGAAACCCCAACCTGCTTCTACCATTGTTCTTCTCTCCCAAAGAAGGAAAGGTGAGCGCATCAATGGTGTTGATTCTGGCCAAGGCCCGATCTTGCAACCCCGAGACTGATCCTATAACTCCCTCTCT
The DNA here is from genome assembly GCF_018294505.1 of Triticum aestivum. Taxonomy (NCBI): domain Eukaryota; kingdom Viridiplantae; phylum Streptophyta; class Magnoliopsida; order Poales; family Poaceae; genus Triticum; species Triticum aestivum. The sequence continues at coordinate 152,573,403 of NC_057799.1, read as the reverse complement.
GTTCTTCTTTTGGGTTTGTGATTGTGGTTTCTTTTCTTTTATTTCTATTTGACAGTTTCTTGATGGACCCTGGAGCACCAACCGAAGTGATGTCTATGGCCCTGGCCAAAACCGTCGAGGCTTAGGGTGTGAAGAAGCACAAGCACCCCACCGAGACTACCGCAGACAAGCTCAAGGCCATCGCCCTGTCCAAGGCCCCTCTCCGGGATCCCTCATTAAGCAAGTCCAGGTAATATCTCTTCTTGATGATCTTTTTCTCGATCTTGATCGTGTTTTTTCATCTAACATGTAGTACTAGTACTAGTAGTACAACTTTCTGGGTGATCTTGCATGTGATTTTTGTGTGCCAAATGACGGTTCTAAATTCATCTTTTAACCAAAACATGCGAGAGGTTGACACTAATTTCTTATAGATTACTTTCAACTACCTTATGAACATCAATGCTACCTTTGAAGAGAGTATATTTGCCTCAGTAACTTGTGTTATGGATATTGCAAGTAATCCCACTGCTCTCATGCCTTTGAAGACATGTTCTAGTGTCTTTGTTCACTCATTTATGTGCGTATATGTAGTCTTGTATGTAGTAAAGTATCGAAAATCATCTTATATTTCTAAATGGAGGTGGTAATAAAATATTTGGTTTCTGTCTGAATTAGAACCAGGTCCGCAGTGGAGATGAAGTTCTCAAAGTCATGCCGTGCGAACTGGAAGACCTGAGGATGAGTTCTACTGCTAAAATATCCAGCTAATGTGTCCTTGTCGCCACGTGTCCTGAACTAGTGTTTTCCTGTAGCATTGTTGTCAAGTGTGTTCTTGAGGTTGTACTTGACCACAACTATTTCCTGGATGTGCCTTCGATTACGAAGGGTGTGGTTCTTGGAAAGCTTCCCGACAAATATGATGCGGACTGTCTTCATCGTCATGTTTATGAGTGGAAAGACCACTCTGTTAGGTTCTCCAAGGTTGACGAGATGGTGATGGTGCTGGTAGACATCTCTCATGAAGTCGGTGGCAAGAAATAGTCTGCAGAGTTTAATTAGTGCAACTTTGCTTGTTTGTAGTAAGTACTATTGTTCAATACTTGATTTGTTTGTGTGAACCCTGTATTGTTTAGTACTGCCACTTTTGGTGTGTGGTGAGTCCTGAGAACAGTCTATGTTAATCTCTATCCACTCAATTCAGTCTGTATATTTTGAAGTATCCAAATCATATTTTTTGTGACGACGGTTTATCAATTATGGTTACACTCCAATATCTGTATGCATTGCAGGGTTAATCTCACCCACCAGGATTTCCAGTCCCATGGATATTCGTGTCATACGATTTGTCACGACCTTTGGACTGTCCTGCTTGTGGGAGTAAGCGGGGGCCCTGCATGCCACGCGTAATTGGACCATCAATCTTCTATTTAGAACTTGAACATAGTGATTTCATGGTAAGGATTCACTTGTGTCACATCAAGTAAATCTTATTGATTTACTGTCTAAATCTTATTGATTTAATGTCATTTTCTCTTACTTTTGCTGCAATTTTATGATGCAGGTTTTGCCATGTGACATTCATCACAGAATAAACCGTTTGGTTTTCTCTATGATGGTTATTTTTGTAGGTTTCACTTCTTATGTCGTGTTAGTAATGAAGGCACTGTCCATCACTAATATTACTAGACACAATTGGAACAGTCTGTTGTCTGAGTACAATCTGAAGCCCTATGATGAACTGCGGTTTGGTTTAACAAAGACGCCACAATTAGTCCTTCTCGTGTTTAAAAGAAATGAAGAAAAAGACTGGATCACGGTCTCGGAGCCTAGTCAAGTTAGAAAGCTGATCATAGCAGAACAGAGATGATCAGTGCTGTCTCACACATCGGTACCACCTTCAGCAACAGATCGAGCACCGACACCTTCTCCAACGGCACTTGCTATAGCACTGACAGTGGCTGCAGCTCAGTCTGATCCACCTAAGGATTGGGCACCGACTGCGTCAGCGGATTAGGCTAATCTACCGGAGGATCGGGCATCAACACCGGCACTTGCTCCGACACCAGCACCTGCTCCACAAGCAGAACCATCTCCGGCAGCTGCAGCGGAACTACCAGTCGCACCAGCACGGGCACCAGCAATGGCTCCGGCACCTGCTCCAACACTTGCACTTGCATCTGATCTGGCCTGTGCAGCGGCAACGGAACCAGCAGTTGCACTGGCAACAGACTGGGCTGCAGTTCGCACTGCATATACAAAAGTCCTTACAAAAACCGACATCTCCACCATCTTGGTAAGCATTGGCCGCCCAAGTGCTTCGTTCTTTTTTATTTCCATGTTGTTTCACATGATTCACTGTGTTGATCTTACTTTTTGTGTATGTCTTGTTGTTTGCAAACAGAGAATTCCTAGAGCAACGAGGGAGTCGTTCAACAATCCGAGCGACCGTGGCCAAGTTTCTCTTACCATGCACAGCCTTGGTGTGAATGAACCTGCTCAATATACCGTAAGTTCAAAGGATGGTCGCATGATGATTGATGCTAAAGGATGGTCAAGGTTCAAATCTAAATCAAATCTTTTGGTAGGGCATGATGTAAAAATCGAACTTTCTCGGCAAGGAGAGCTGGTCCAAATCAACTTTGAAATTCTTCAGTAGCAGCACGCAACTGCCGAACTGATCTATCCTCCGAGAGATTTTGATGTAATGATCTGGCATGGTGAAACAAGTGTCCTGTGTGTATAAGTAGTACAACAGTATTATTTATCACGTAGGATATTGTTGATAGAATTGCAACTCTGATTGTTGGTTAGGAACTGTTGTTCGATTTCATTCTAACAACTACCATGCTTTATTCAATTTTCTGTATTCGCCTTGCGACAGTATCTAAAACCAGCGCCGTACCGATCGCTTGCAATATGAAAAGCACTGAGGTAGAACACATGGGCTCCCAAACATGCAGGCCCATTGGCCTGTGGCCCAAAGTCCAGAACCGTGAGCCTGTCTGAGTATTATATTCTCAGCTGAACCCCCATATTATGTTATATATATTCCCCTTGATTTTTATTATGTATAAAGTTGTGATACAAAATATTTTTATATTTCTTTACAGAGGGAGTATCTCTCTGTCAAAAATATATTTACGTGTAACTAGTTACTCCTGCCTTTCTACTTCCTTTCGCTGATATGTGGTGCATCCAGCAACGGGGTCCACGTGCCATGCAGCAAATTAGAGTGCACAACTGCACGGTAGACTCACCCCGCTCGTAGCGCCGCAGTAATGCCCAATGAGCCATCAAATCACAAAAAACCCCACCTTTCCAGCTTTAGCAGTAAGCTGGACGGACGAAGCAGCAATATTTCACTCAGCCTGAATCCCCTTCTCCCTCATCTGCTTGTTCAGAGAAACCCCCTCCCGGTGATTGCATAGGGTTTTCTCATGGAGAACCAGGTACAAATTCTTCATCCATCCCCGATAAATCCAAGTCCCTTGGATGGCAGCCGCCGCCATTGATGCATTTTTCTTCCTACTGAATCTAGTGTGTTTCATTTGCAGTGCCCAAAGTGCAAGGACCCTACAGGTTTCTGCACCCTCGGCGAGACGCCACACTTGTTCCTTATCATTCTAACACAGGATTTTAAAACGCGCATAGTATGTTCCTAGAGTCCTCTTTTCTATCCGGGAGGGTGGGGTTTTTTGCACATGCTATCGACTAATTTGGAAATTTGGATTGCTGTATTTGGATAAAAGGAACTAGTACCATGGTCAACACTGACGTGAAGGAGGAAATTATTTCTAGATTTGGATAGGAAATACATTGTGTTCTCATATTATTTTTCCTGCAGTGCATTCCTTGCTCTGCTAGAACACATGTACTCAAGATGGTCGGCTTTGCCATAACTGAATACACCAGTTTAACGGTCACATTGAAGACAAGCCATGGATTTAAGTTCTGAGTTGGGTTCATGAACGAAGAAGATCGCTGCTTTTTTTATTGCCGAACTTGGATAAACTTTCTCAAGTGTTACAGACTGAAAGTTGGCACATGAATGTTGATGAAAATAGCAGAACCTGGTCTCATCTTCACTGTGATCTTCCACCCCAACATCGTTCCAATTGTTCATCCATGTTAGTTTTGTATCTGGTTCTTGCTTGTTGCCTTGATTACTTCTTAATCCACCTATTCTGTCTAAGTAATCACAATTTAACTTTAGAAGTAGCAACGAATCTCTCACAAAGATGCTACTTCTAACTAATATTTCTTATAATTGGTGGCACGTGTAGGTTATTTCAAAGTTAAGCAGGCTACTCATTTGTTATTCTATAAGAACTCGACTGTTACTGATGGCACTAAAGTTGACTAGGACGACATCCACAAGTTCCTACACTTTATTGATTGTCTTGAGGCCCTTGTGGGGCGTTTCAATGGTGGAAGGCCACGTGGGATATGTGTTCCACTGCTGCACATGTTGAACAGGTCCAACTGTGTTGAGAAACTTATGGTACGAGCTGTTTTCTGTTATATATGTTGTTCATAAACTCTTGTAGACAGTTTTACAGTTGTGATCTTCTTGAAACAAAAACTGCCAAGTTCTATTGTTCCCATACAGATGCCTGACCATGGTCGGGTCAGACTTGCGATTGGTCACAACATGATGTTTATGTCGACCTACTCCATTCCCCTTGGAGGTGAAAAGATACTTATTCATGGGTGGTCTCAAATAATGAAGGCCCGTCCATATTGGAGAATAGGACAGAAGGTTATGTTCATGCTTTTCCATGGCTCTAAAGCGAATATCATGTTTATTGACCACATTGCGAGATGAAGTCGCTTTCAGAAGGTTGTGGATGCGCGGGGTGGCGCTTGGGCCTTGTCCTGGGGCTTGGTGGCCTCACCCTTGGTTAACTGTAGGCAAAGTAGCATTGTTCGAGGAGTGCTTTGTACGGTTGAACTTGTATAAGAACTCATACTGCTTTCAGCTATGGTTGTTAAGTGCCCCTGCTGGTTTCAATTAAGGTTGTTAAGTACTCCTGCTGCTTTTACAGTCTGTCATGTTTCTTCAGTCATGTCTTCCTGCAGCCGCCAAAACTAAACTAGCGCCGGCGGGGCCGCCTGCTTCTGCCTCCCACGGCTGGCTGCGCCTCAGCGCATGCATCACCGCCCCACCATCTCCTAAATCATTAACGCCGATGTCTGAGGCCTCGCCGTCGTCCTCTGCGCGCTTTGGTGTGCTCGCTGTGGCGCCGCCCTCTCGCGACGTCAACATGGTCAACAAACAAGAGGAATCGGGAGAGGACTGTACGTGGAGAGGATGACAGTAGGGGCCCACCATGTCCATGGCCGTACGCAAGGAAGTTCCTCATTTTTTGTTATATATACTCCATTGTCAGCGTGTAGAAAAAGAAAATGCTTCCTCCTAGTGGTTTTCTGACATCTGGGACCCACGACATTGTCAGCGTATATAGTCAATAGACAAGAGAACAACACAAGATCGGCTGACACCTGGGAAGTAGCTGCTCGAGCAGCATTTTTTGTTATTGTTGAGACGGAGCAGGGTTTCAACTGGGCTGTGGCCCGTCTAGCCCAGACTAATATGATGGGGAACGCAGTAATTTCAAAAAAATTCCTACGCACACGCAAGATCCATCTAGGTGATGCATAGCAATGAGAGGGGAGAGTGTTGTCTACGTATCCTCGTAGACCGAAAGCGGAAGCGTTATGACAACGCGGTTGATGTAGTCGTACGTCTTCATGATCCGACCGATCAGTACCGAAAGTACGACACCTCCGCGATCTGCACACGTTCAGCTCGGTGACGTCCCACGAACTCTCGATCCAGCTGAGTGTCGAGGGAGAGCTTTGTCAGCACGACGGCATGATGACGGTGATGACGAAGTTACCGGCGCAGGGCTTCGCCTAAGCACTGCAACGGTATGACCGAGGTGGATTATGGTGGAGGGGGGCACCGCACATGCCTAAGACAATGTTAAATTGTGTGTCTATGGGGTGCCCCCCTCCCCCGTATATAAAGGAGTGGAGGAGGGGGGAGGACCGGCCCTCTATGGCACGCCCTGGAGGAGTTCTACTCCCACCGGGAGTAGGATTCCCCCTTCCCTAGTTGGACTAGGAGAGGAAGGAAGGGGGAGGAAGGAGGAAGGAAAGGCGGGCCGGCCCCCCCACCCAATTCGGATTGGTCTTGGGGGGGCGCCCCCTCCTAGGCTCCCTTCTCCTCTCTCCCACTATGGCCCAATAAGGCCCATATACGTCCCGGGGGGTTCCGGTAACCTCCCGGTACTCCGGTAAATGCCCGAACTCACCCGGAACCATTCCGATGTCCAAACATAGTCATGCAATATATCGATCTTTATGTCTCGACCATTTCGAGACTCCTCGTCATGTCCGTGATCATATCCAGGACTCTGAATACATCAAAACACATAAACTCATAATATCGATTGTCACCGAACGTTAAGCGTGCGACCCTACGGGTTCGAGAACTATGTAGACATGACCGAGACACGTCTCCGGTCAATAACCAATAGCGGAACCTGGATGTTCATATTGGCTCCCACATATTCTACGAAGATCTTTATCGGTCAAACCGCATAACAACATACGTTGTTCCCTTTGTCATCGGTATGTTACTTGCCCAAGATTCGATCGTCGGTATCACCATACCTAGTTCAATCTCGTTACCGGCAAGGCTCTTTACTCGTTCTGTAATGCATCATCCCGCAACTTTTGCATTAGTCACATTGCTTGCAAGGCTTATAGTGATGTGCATTATCGAGAGGGCCCAGAGATACCTCTCCGACAATCAGAGTGACAAATCCTAATCTCGATCTATGCCAACTCAACGAACACCATCGAAGACACCTGTAGAGCACCTTTATAATCACCCAGTTACGTTGTGACGTTTGGTAGCACACTAAGTGTTCCTCCAGTATTCGGGAGTTGCATTATCTCATAGTCACAGGAACATGTATAAGTCATGAAGAAAGCAATAGCAAATAAACTAAACGATCAAGTGCTAGGCTAACGGAATGCGTCAAGTCAATCACATCATTCTCTAATGATGTGATCCCGTTAATCAAATGACAACTCATGTCTATGGCTAGGAAACTTAACCATCTTTGATTCAACGAGCTAGTCAAGTAGAGGCATACTAGTGACACTCTGTTTGTCTATGTATTGTAACGCCCCGGATGTAACTTGCCATATTTGTACTCCGACTCTTGCCATTTTTGGCGTTAAGTTATGAGATTCCCTCGTGGTTGGGTTTTTTCTTCGTTTTGCATTTTTTCCATGTCATGCATTTCATATCATGTCATCATGTGCATCTCATTTGCATACGTGTTCGTCTCATGCGTCCGAGCATTTTCCCCGTTGTCCGTTTTGCAATCCGACACTCCTACGTCCTCCGGCGCCCCCTTTTGCCTCTTTTTGTGTGCGGGCATTAAACATTATCGGAATGGACCAAGATTTGCCAAGAGACCTTGGTACACCACCGGTAGACCGCCTGTCAAGTTTCGTTCCATTTGGAGGCCATTTGATGCTCCAATGGTTAACCGAGTAACCGCAGAGGCCTCTTTTGTGTTGCAGCCCAACACCCCTCGAAAACAGCCCAATAACCCTTCCAAACCCCTTCCATGTCCTCCGCCGTCGGATCACGATCGCGTGGTCAAAAACTACACTCCATTTGGACACTCCTACCTCCTCCTACCTATAAATATGTCCTCCCCGTCCAAATCCGGGTCCAAAACCCTAGAAATCGCCCTCCGCCCCCACCGGACAAATTAGACGCCGCCCCGCAGCCACTGGCGTCGCGCCACGTGTCAACCGTGCCGTCCCCGCCGCCGCGGCCTGCCGGACCCGATTCGGGC
>NC_057799.1:152539941-152565226 GCF_018294505.1 Triticum aestivum | reverse complement strand
CACCACCGGTCGTCGCCCGGCTGCGCCTCGCATCCCCGCTCGCCGTCGCCACTCCTCTGGCCAGATACGGCCGCGGGAGGGCCGGATCCGGCGAGTACGCGCTCCGGCGACCCCCCCCCCTTCTCCCTCTCTGGCCACCGCAGCATCAACTCCGGCGAGCTCCCGGGTCATCCTCGAAGAACGTGCAAACCCTAGATCCAGTTTTCGAGAGGTTGATTTCGTCAGTAATTTTTCTGCTATATTTTTAGCCCCTGTTCATCATGCCATAACTCTGTGCCCGTAGCTTTGTTTCATGCATATGATATATCTAAATGTTCATCATGATGTGCTCTTCACTTTGTTCCATTGTGCCATGCTTGTTTTAGTCCATCTTGATGCCCAAATTGTTGATGCAAGAGTGCTATAAAATGTTAGGTGCTGATTCTTATCAGTTTATGAGCATTTGTCATTTTTGCTACATTTATTGGGTGCTGCATATGGGCACGAGCTCTACATGTGTTTTGGGCTATGCCATGCCATCTTTACAGGGGTGTATGCCATGTATTTTTGTGATCAATGTGGTGACTAGCACAAGCATGCAAAGTAGCTCTCGTGATATTGCTGATTTCAGGGATTTAGAATTTCACCGTCTTTTCCCTGCTGTTATTTTTATGCCATGTATTCATGTTGCTACAGTGAGATCCGTGCCTCTTTTGAGTATGTTCTGTAAGGATGTTTTGGACATATGGATGTGCACTATCCATCCTTGCTCCTGTTTGCTATTATGGATTGCCCTAGCATGTCTTAATCTTGCTCTACTTTTGCTATAAAATGTTCCTGGCAAATTTTTTACATGTTGATCAATTTTGCCAAGGTTGTTGTAGTTGATCCTTGCATGCTATGAGATTGTTCTTGCCATGGTAAGTTTCATGAGCATGTCTTCTTGCTTATTATATGCTTATCTTGTCTTGCAATGCCTTGTGATGAGTGAATCGAGCTAGTAAAGATGCCTTCATAATTCTGTTAATGCCATGCTCTGTTTTCTGCTAAGTCTGAATCTGGTAATAAAACTTGCTATGATTATATGGGTGTCATCATATATTCTGTGCCTTTTTGGCTCATGATCAGTAAGGGATTTTTGTTCTATGCATTTAGTAGATTCATGCCGTGTCTTGATTGGCTATGATATGTTCCTGTAGCATGTTATTTGCTTGCTCTGAACATGGCTTCCTGATATTATTTCTGGCATGTTAGTATTTTCACTAAGTCTGTGAAGCTGATATCTTTTGCAATTTTTCCATGCTTGTTTGAACCTGCTCTGGTGTGATTTAGTCGTAGCTCAGTGTTCATGTTTTGTCAAGCATCTTGATTACATCACTTCTGTATGCCTTGTTAATATGTTGGAGTGCAGTAACTTAGTTTCTTGTGGCATGCTAAGTGGCATCATGCTGTTAATCGCAGAATTGTGCCATCCTTGTTTTGCTTGCCATTTGCAAACCGTGCATCCGATACCGGTGATCTTTATATCGATTTCAACCGAAATCATCCCATCTTTCCAGCGGCATACTTGGTTTGCCAAGTTGATGCCTTGTTCATCTTTTCCCTTCCGGAGCACGCATACACATTGCATATCACATCTCGCATATCATGCCATGTATTGCATCATGTTGCTTGTGCATTGCCCGTGATTGATTGTTGGTCCTTTGCTTGTGTTCTTGCTTTGAGTAGAGCCGGGAGATGAGAACGCTTACGAGGAACCTGTTGAGAACGGTTACGAGGATCAAGCTTTCGGCAACTCTGAGAACTTTGCAGGCAAGATGACCATACCCTCGCAATCACTTCTATCTTTGCTTGCTAGTTGTTTCGCTCTATTGCTATCACGCGCTACCTACCACTTGCCATATCATGCCTCCCATATTGCCATGTCAAGCCTCTAACCCACCTTTCCTAGCAAACCGTTGTTTGGCGAAGTTACCGCTTTTGCTCAGCCCTTCTTATAGTGTTGCTAGATGCAGGTGAAGTTGAAGTTGGTTGCATGTTGGAACATGGATATTTTGGCATATCACAATATCTCTTATTTAATTAATGCATCTATATACTTGGTAAAGGGTGGAAGGCTCGGCCTTATGCCTGGTGTTTTGTTCCACTCTTGCCGCCCTAGTTTCGTCATACCGGTGTTATGTTCCTTGATTTTGTGTTCCTTACGCGGTTGGGTGATTTATGGGACCCCCTTGACAGTTCGCCTTGAATAAAACTCCTCCAGCAAGGCCCAACCTTGGTTTTACATTTGCCTACCTAAGCCTTTTTCCGTTGGGTTTTCGCGAGCCCGAGGGTCATCTTTATTTTAACCCCCGGGCCAGTGCTCCTTCAAGTGCTGGTCCAAACCTAGGCGATGTCCGGCGCCCCCTGGGCAACCAGGGTCTATGCCAACCCAACGTCTTGCTCATCCGGTGTGCCCTGAGAATGAGATATGTGCAGCTCCTATCGGGATTTGTCGGCACATTCGGGCGGTCTTGCTGGTCTTGTTTTACCATTGTCGAAATGTCTTGTAATCGGGATTCCGAGTCTGATCGGGTTTTCCCGGGAGAAGGAATATCCTTCGTTGACCGTGAGAGCTTGTGATGGGCTAAGTTGGGACACCCCTGCAGGGTATTACCTTTCGAAAGCCATGCCCGCGGTTATGTGGCAGATGGGAATTTGTTAATATCGGGTTGTAGAGAACTGTACACTTGACTTAATTAAAATACATCAACCGCGTGTGTAGCCGTGATGGTCTCTTTTCGGCGGGGTCTGGGAAGTGAACACGGTTTGGGTTATGTATAACGTAACCAGTTTCAGGATCACTTCTTGATCACTTCTAGCTTCACGACCGTTGCGTTGCTCCTCTTCTCGCTCTTATTTGCGTATGTTAGCCACCATATTTGCTTAGTGCTTGCTGCAGCTCCACCTCATTACCCCATCCTTCCTATAAGCTTAAATAGTCTTGATCTCGCGGGTGTGAGATTGCTGAGTCCTCGTGACTCACATATTCTACCAAAATAGTTGCAGGTGCCGACGATACCAGTGCAGGTGACGCAACCAAGCTCAAGTGGGAGTTCGACGAGGAACTTGGTCGTTACTATGTTTCGTTTCCTGATGATCAGTAGTGGAACCCAGTTGGGACGATCGGGGATCTAGCATTTGGGGTTGTCTTCTTTTATTTTGGTTCCGTAGTCGGACCTTGATTGTACTCTGAATGATCTATGTTTAATTTATGTATTGTGTGAAGTGGCGACTGTAAGCCAACTCTTTATCCCATTCTTGTTCATTACATGGGATTGTGTGAACATGACCCTTCTTGCGACAAAACCACCATGCGGTTATGCCTCCAAGTCGAGCCTCGACACGTGGGAGATATAGCTGCATCGTGGGCGTTACATGTATTCACACATGTACAAAGTTTCCGGTTATTACAATTCTAGCATGAAGAATAAACATTTATCATGATATAAGGAAATATAAATAACAACTTTATTATTGCCTCTAGGGCATATTTCCTTTAGTATCCCACTTGCACTAGAGTCAATAATCTAGATTACACAGTAATGATTCTAACACCCATGGAGTTTTGGTGCTGATCATGTTTTGCTCGTGAGAGAGGCTTAGTCAACGGGTCTGCAACATTCAGATCTATATGTATCTTGCAAATCTCTATGTCTCCCTCCTTGACTTGATCACGGATGGAATTGAAGCGTCTCTTGATGTGCTTGGTTCTCTTATGAAATCTGGATTCCATTGCCAAGGAAATTGCACCAGTATTGTCACAAAAGATTTTCATTGGACCCGATGCACTAGGTATGACACCTAGATCGGATATGAATTCCTTCATCCAGACTCCTTCATTTGCTGCTTCCGAAGCAGCTATGTACTCCGCTTCACACGTAGATCCCGCCACGACGCTTTGCTTAGAATTGCACCAACTGACAACTCCATTGTTCAATATAAACACGTATCCGGTTTGTGACTTAGAGTCATCCGGATCACTGTCAAAGCTTGCATCGATGTAACCATTTACGACGAGCTCTTTGTCACCTCCATAAACGAGAAACCTATCCTTAGTCCTTTTCTGGTATTTCAGGATGTTCTTGACCACTGTCCAGTGATCCACTCCTGGATTACTTTGGTACCTCCCTGCTAAACTAATAGCAAGGTACACAACAGGTTGGTACACAACATTGCATACATGATAGAACCTATGGCTGAAGCATAGGGAATGACTTTCATTTCCTCTCTATCTTCTGCAGTGGTCGGGCATTGAGTCTGACTCAACTTCACACCTTGTAGCACAGGAAAGAACCCTTTCTCTGCTTGATCCATTTTGAACTTCTTCCAAACTTTACCAAGGTATGTGCTTTGTGAAAGTCCAATTAAGCGTCTTGATCTATCTCTATAGATCTTGATGCCCAATATATAAGCAGCTTCACTGAGGTATTTCATTGAAAAACTCTTGTTCAAGTATCCTTTTATGCTATCCAGAAATTCTATATCATTTCCAATCAACAAAATTTCATCCACATATAATATTAGAAATGCTACAGAGCTCCCACTCACTTTCTTGTAAATACAGGCTTCTCCGAAAGTCTGTATAAAACCATATGCTTTGATCACACTATCAAAATGTTTATTCCAACTCCGAGATGCTTGCACCAGTCCATAAATGGATCGCTGGAGCTTGCACACTTTTTTAGCATCCTTTGGATTCATAAAACCTTCAGGTTGCATCATATACCACTCTTCTTCCAGAAATCCATTCAGGAATGCAGTCTTTACATCCATTAGCCAAATTTCATAATCATAAAATGCAGCAATTGCTAACATGATTCGGACGGACTTAAGCATCGCTACGGGTGAGAAAGTCTCATCGTAGTCAACTCGCTGAACTTGTCGAAAACCTTTCTCAACAAGTCGAGCTTTGTAGACAGTAACATTACCGTCAGCGTCAGTCTTCTTCTTGAAGATCCATTTATTCTCGATGGCTTGCCGATCATCGGGCAAGTCAACCAAAGTCCACACTTTGTTCTCATACATGGATCCCATCTCAGATTTCATGGCCTCAAGCCATTTTGCGGAATCTGGGCTCATCATCGCTTCCTCATAGTTCGTAGGTTCGTCATGGTCAAGTAACATGACCTCCAGAACAGGATTACCATACCACTCTGGTGCGGATCTTACTCTGGTTGACCTACGAGGTTCAGTAGTAACTTGATCTGAAGTTATATGATCATCATCATTAGCTTCTTCACTAATTGGTGTAGGAGTCACAAGAACTGATTTCTGTGATGAACTACTTTCCAATAAGGGAGCAGGTACAGTTACCTCATCAAGTTCTACTTTCCTCCCACTCACTTCTTTCGAGAGAAACTCCTTCTCTAGAAAGGATCCATTCTTAGCAACGAATGTCTTGCGTTCGGATCTGTGATAGAAGGTGTACCCAACAGTCTCCTTTGGGTATCCTATGAAGACACATTTCTCCGATTTGGGTTCGAGCTTATCAGGTTGAAGCTTTTTCACATAAGCATCGCAGCCCCAAACTTTAAGAAACGACAACTTGGGTTTCTTGCCAAACCACAGTTCATAACGTGTCGTCTCAACGTATTTAGATGGTGCCCTATTTAACATGAATGCAGTCGTCTCTAAAGCATAACCCCAAAACGATAGCGGTAAATCAGTAAGAGACATCATAGGTCGCACCATATCTAATAAAGTGCGGTTACGACGTTTGGACACACCATTACGTTGTGGTGTTTCGGGTGGCGTGAGTTGCGAAACTATTCCGCATTGTCTCAAATGAAGACCAAACTCGTAACTCAAATATTCTCCTCCACGATCAGATCGTAGAAACTTTATTTTCTTGTTACGATTATTTTCCACTTCACTCTGAAATTCTTTGAACATTCCAAATGTTTCAGACTTATGTTTCATCAAGTAGATATACCCATATGTGCTCAAATCATCTGTGAAGGTGAGAAAATAACGATACCCGCCGCGAGCCTCAGTATTCATCGGACCACATACATTAGTATGTATGATTTCCAACAAATCTGTTGCTCGCTCCATTGTTTCAGAGAACGGAGTTTTAGTCATCCTGCCAGTGAGGCATGGTTCGAAAGTACCAAGTGATTCCAAAAGTCCATCAGAATGGAGTTTCTTCATGCGCTTTACACCAATATGATCCAAACGGCAGTGCCACAAATAAGTTGCACTATCATTATCAACTATGCATCTTTTGGCTTCAATATTATGAATATGTGTGTCACTACTATCGAGATTCAACAAAAATAGACCACTCTTCAAGGGTGCATGACCATAAAAGATATTACTTGTATAAATAGAACAACCATTATTCTCATATTTAAATGAATAATCGTCTCACATCAAACAAGATCCAGATATAATGTTTATGCTCAACGCTGCACAAAATAACAATTATTCGGGTCTAAAACTAATCCCGAAGGTAGATGTAGAGGTAGCGTGCCGACGACGATCATATCGACTTTGGAACCATTTGCCACGCGCATCGTCACCTCGTCCTTAGCTAATCTTCACTTAATCCGTAGTCCCTGTTTCGAGTTGCAAATATTAGCAACAGAACCAGTATCAAATACCCCAGCACTGCTGCGAGCATTAGTAAGGTACACATCAATAACATGTATATCACATATACCTTTGTTCACTTTGCCATCCTTCTTATCCGCCAAATATTTGGGGCAGTTCCGCTTCCAGTGACTAGTCCCTTTGAAGTAGAAGCACTCAGTCTCAGGCTTAGGTCCAGACTTGGGCTTCTTCACTTGATCAGCAACTTGCTTGCCATTCTTCTTGAAGGTCCCCTTCTTCCCTTTACCATTTTTCTTGAAACTGGTGCTCTTGTTGACCATCAACACTTGACGCTCTTTCTTGATTTCTACCTCCGCAGCCTTTAGCATTGCAAAGAGCTCGGGAATTGTCTTATCCATCCCTTGCATATTATAGTTCATCACGAAGCTCTTGTAGCTTGGTGGCACTGATTGAAGAATTCTTTCACTGACACTATCATCAGGAAGATTAACTCCCAATTGAATCAAGTGATTGTTATACCCAGACATTTTGAGTATATGCTCACTGACAGAACTATTTCCTCCATTTTGCAGCTATAGAACTTATTGGAGACTTCATATCTCTCAATCCGGGCATTTGCTTGAAATATTACCTTCAAATCCTGGAACATCTCATATGCTCCATGATGTTCAAAACATCGTTGAAGTCCCGGTTCTAAGCCGTAAAGCATGGCACACTGAACTATCGAGTAGTCATCAGCTTTGCTCTACCAGACGTTCATAACATCTGGCGTTGCTCCTGCAGCGGGTTTGGCACCTAGCGGTGCTTCCAGGACGTAATTCTTCTGTGCAGCAATGAGGATAATCCTCAAGTTACGGACCCAGTTCGTGTAGTTGCTACCATGATCTTTCAACTTAGCTTTCTCTAGGAACACATTAAAATTCAACGGAACAACAGCACGGGCCATCTATCTACAACAACATAGACATGCAAAATACTATCAGGTACTAACTTCATGATAAATTAAAGTTCAATTAATCGTATTACTTAAGAACTCCCGCTTAGATAGACATCCCTCTAATCATCTAAGTGATCACGTGATCCAAATCAACTAAACCATGTCCGATCATCACGTGAGATGGAGTAGTTTTCAATGGTGAACATCACTATGTTGATCATATCTACTATATGATTCACGCTCGACCTTTCGGTCTCAGTGTTCCGAGGCCATATCTACATATGCTAGGCTTGTCAAGTTTAACCCGAGTATTCTGCGTGTGCAAAACTGGCTTGCACCCGTTGTATGTAAATGTAGAGCTTATCACACCCGATCATCACGTGGTGTCTCGGCGCGACGAACTTTCCAATGGTGCATACTCAGGGAGAACACTTGTACCTTGAAATTTAGTGAGAGATCATCTTATAATGCTACCGCAGAACTAAGCAAAATAAGATGCATAAAGGATAAACATCACATGCAATCAATATAAGTGATATGATTTGGCCATCATCATCTTGTGCCTTTGATCTCCATCTCCAAAGCACCGTCATGATCACCATCGTCACCGGCTTGACACCTTGATCTCCATCGAAGCATCGTTGTCGTCTCGCCAACTATTGCTTCTACGACTATCGCCACCGCTTAGTGATAAAGTAAAGCAATTACATAGCGATTGCATTTCATACAATAAAGCGACAACCATATGGCTCCTGCCAGTTGCCGATAACTCTGTTACAATACATGATCATCTCATACAATAAAATTTAGCATCATGTTTTGACCATATCACATCACAACATGCCCTGCAAAAAGAAGTTAGACGTCCTCTACTTTGTTGTTGCAAGTTTTATGTGGCTGCTACGGGCTGAGCAAGAACCGTTCTTACCTACACATAAAAACCACAACGATTTTTCATCAAGTGTGTTGTTTTAACCTTCAACAAGGACCGGGCGTAGCCACACTCGATTCAACTAAAGTTGGAGAAACTGACACCCGCCAGCCACCTGTGTGCGAAGCACGTTGGTAGAACCAGTCTTGCGTAAGCGTACGCATAATGTCGATCCGGGCCGCTTCATCCAACAATACCGCCGAATCAAAGTACACTACTGCAGGATGCTGCTATCGCGACACTACGATCAGAAACCCTTCGAGAAACTGTGTGTGATGCCATAATCGCAAACGGTGTTGTATGAAAATTGTCAGAAATGTGTAAAACATTTGCGATGACGGATGCATCAAACAAGGTTCATGTTTTAGTTGCGTGTGCGATGAAGGGCATACGGTTCAGTTCAATGAACTGTTTGCGATGAGGAGGAACAAAAGAAACGGGCAGCCAGATGGAGGCATGTGCGATACACAGCATACGGTTCACTCGGATGAACTGTTTGTGATTAGGCAACACAAAAGAAACGGTTTGCCAGATCAAAGGTGTGTGCGATATACGGCATGCGGTTCACTCGGATGAACTTTTTGCGTTGAGACATGCGAACAGAAACGGTTCAACTTAACAAGATGTGTGTGATATGCGGCAAACAAGTCTGTAATCAGAAATGTGT
Source organism: Triticum aestivum (assembly GCF_018294505.1). Lineage (NCBI taxonomy): Eukaryota > Viridiplantae > Streptophyta > Magnoliopsida > Poales > Poaceae > Triticum > Triticum aestivum. Next base: position 152,556,118 of record NC_057799.1, on the reverse strand, counting down.
CTGAAGACCGATAAGAACATAGACGGTTGTTGCTAATAAGACGTGTGTGTTGTGCGATGGGATTGCATACAGAACAATAACATATATATATATACACACACTTATAAGGACATGATTGCATAACCAAATTAAACATCCACTTACATAGGTGGCTACTACAACCATGGCATTTGCACACACCAAAGTAAACTATTACATGCATAAGTACATAGGTGGCTACTACACACATGACATTTCCACACACACCAATAAAGTAAACTATATATTACATGCATGATTAACTAGCATAAACGATCATCTGATCATCATCTACTTCTTGTGACGCTTGCTCTTCTTGTGGCTCGATCCGGGCTCGTCGATTTGGGTAACGAGGCACTTCCTCATGTCAATGATCCGCTGGTGCATCTCGTAGCATGTGTACACGCTCTTGGCCTCGAACCTGAGGTGATGTTCATCCAGTTGCCGCATCCAGGCCTTGTGCCAGGATACGGGACTTGTTCTCTGGGCATCTTGCTTCATCTTTTCGTAGTAGGGGTCGATGATGGCCGAGGCGAGTTCGACCAGGGAGTCATGCTTCGTGCTGCCCCAGACCCTGTAGTGGTCACAGATTTCGACAGGTTCTTGCAGGCCAAGCCCATAACACTGAGCGCTTTTACATCGTCTTTGGTATGCACCGTGGCGAACTTGTAGTCGGTGCTGTTGACAAACCTGTTCAAACGGTCGCAATGCTTTGTAGCCATGCAGTAGTGGTAGATGAGGACATGATGGCGCATGCACAACTGGGCGACGGAAACCTTTTGATCTATTCCGGGACGACCGGCGGTGTACTGGAGGTCAATGCCGACCTCCTTGTACTTGTCTCCAACAAGCAACTGCTCAGCACTGTTGATGTAATCGTCCACCACGGCCGGGTCGATGGTGTACACCACCGAGAGATCCGTCTTCCTCGTGTGGGTCTCCACTCTATGCTCGCTGAACTCCATTGGAGCGCCGCCGGACATCACCTCTCTATGTGTTGTCGTGGGTGTGCTTGTTGTGTTGTGGGGCGCGATCGAAAGGTTGAAGAGACTAAGGTTATAATGGCCCCGGGAATTAAAGGGGAGCCAGACGGCCAGGAATATCGGCAGGCCCTGATGACAATTCTAATTTGCAGCGCGTAACTCCATTGTGCCGCACGTAACTGCATCGCGTGCCAACGCGCGCGATGCAATCGCATGCATATGGGGCCCCCGACGTGATCGTGCGCACGCCCAATCGCTGGCAGAGCGCGCGCGGAGGGATGCGAGCAGAGCGCTCCATGGTCGCCTCAAGGAAAAGTTGTCCACAAGCCGAGCGCGCCGACGGACGCGAGCAGAGCGCGCCAACGGATGCGACCGAGCGCGCCACGCCGCCTAACGGCGAGCGTCGCACGCTGCGGCGCCTAACGGCGAGCAGAGCTTGCCGAGGGACGCGAGCAGAGGATGACACAGTGATACGTGGCAAATAAGACGAACTGTGCGAGCGATGTCGGACACATCAAGCACAAATCAGATTAGAGTTGCGTGTGCGATACGTGGCAGACAGTTGATCCATCAGAGCTGTTTGTGATGGAATAAGCCGCGTGTGTTGCGGGCAAACGCTTGCTGCTGTATAACCTTAAATTTAACCAAAAAAGTGTTAATGCATGTTACAAAAATTGTATAGCTGGAAACTATGTTCAAATACGACTCCAACGATATAATCTATGGCGACATGCATTCATATTTTATTAGTTAATAAATCCTACTTATAAACCAGGACGGGGGTATAGTAGGTAATTAAATCGCAAACATTTTTTTATTAACTGTATGTGTACGTGTCCTCTCGTCCTCCTCTCGCACGTCTTGTCACCCCGCTGCCGCAGACGGCTTACAACGCAAGCTTGCGCAGCGCGTGGGGGCGTTCTTTTGGCCAAATGGTGGCACCAATGAATCATCGGTGAGCCCGTTCCCACGCAACCTCGCAGGTTCCCGCTCAAGCTTCCCGCCCGACTCGATAAAATCCCCAACAATCCCAATGCTTACCGGCCTGCTATAAAAACCCTCACGGCTGGCGAGTCCTGCATCGCATTTCCCCTCCCTCCCTGTAGCTTATCTCGTCTGCTTCTTCCACAATCGCCAATGGCACCGGTCTGTCGTCGTCGCTCAGCCACTCCGCCGTCATCAGAGGATAGCTCTAGCTGGGAGGCTATACCGCGGCGGCGGCGCAGTCCCTGGCGTAGTGTAGTGCGCGTGGCGTCCCTGTTGGGTGTGCGGAACACCCACCACACGCTCCGCCGCCGCTACTCGTCGGCAGCTGTTGCCGGCCGCCGTTGTCGCCGCACCACCGTCGAAAGGCAGGGCCATCTCCCGCTCCGCCGCCACGGCCCAAAGGCGGGAGGTGCCGTCGTGGCCGCCACCCCACTGCCGGCCACCGTGGCCATCACCCGCTCTGCCACCGTGGCCCGAAGGCGGGAGGTGGTGGTCGTGGCCGCTACCCCATCGTCGGCCGCCGTGGCCGCCAGCCCACCGTCGACTGCCGGGATCATCACCCGCTCCGCCACCGCCGCCCGAAGGAGGGGGCCGGAGGTGGAGGCCCGCACGTGCGTCAGCGACCTTGCGCGTTGCATCGAGTTCCTGCGGGAAGAGGAGGAGCGCCTCGTCGAGCACGCAAAGAGCCTTACTGCAGCCGTGGCCGTAGCACACGCCGACGCAGAGGGGAGGACTCAGGAGATCTACGAGCAGTCCAGCCGCTTCCAGAGGGATCATCTGGAGCGGTAATGGGCGTTCGAGCCGGCGAGCGTCGCTGAACATGCAGCAGCGGCAGGCACCGTATTCCATTTGTCCAGCTCGTTTGTAGGCTCCTTCTCCTCCTCTGCCTCTTACTGAGCGCGCTCGGCAGAGGAGAGGTTGTCGGAAGTAGCACAAAGCCCCTCCGTGGTAGTAGTATTTAGGGCTATTTTCTTCAGTTCATCTGACTATAGATGTGTGGTCGAACTGTACAACGTACCTAAAATTAGCTAGTATATATAGTTGAACTAGCTATTTCATTACGCGGTTGGCAACAATTGGGGAGAAGTTTGGTCGGTTCAGCTGTCGAGTTGAACTGTTTGTATAAATTAAGAATGACTACTTAATCTATGAATGAAATATATGCTAAATTACTGAACTTAAGTTGCAAAAATTACATAGTGCTAATGATTTCTAGCTGCATATTTTGACAAATCACAGTGTTACAAGGATTGACAAATGGCAACGTTACTAGATCAACAAATGTAAATCTTTCTAGTTTGACAAATGGCAACATACCCAATACGAAAGATGCAAATCTTACCAAATTGTTTGTACGTGGTTGCACACGGGTCATCCAGAACAACCGTTTGCGTTGAAGGGATGCACAAATCCTGCGCTGCTCTCACTTTGCATATGGGTGTTCTATCTAAATCGTTTGCGATCAAGAGCTGCAGAAATCCTGCTCGGCACATTTTCTCTTGGCTTCCTGGGGATGCTGTCTGTTTGCATACGGGTGATCTAACTAAAACGTTTGCGATGAGTGTTTTATATTTAAAAAGCGAATTAAACTGCGGCTTGGCGCCATTAATGGAGAGGACGCGAGCAAGGCGGGCGGCCATGGAAATCAAAGGGCTCGCTTCCCAGTGAGCCTGCGCACTCGAGGACAGGTTGCACGCCTCTCGGTCAGCCTGCGCACCGGATGGTGCTCGCACACCTCCCGTTCAGTCAAGGTCAAGCAGCTGTCCGCACGGCACCTTCTACAGCCATTAAAACCAAGACACGTGGCGTCACAAGAATGGTTAACAGAATTTTGGATTTACTAGAATTTAAAAACCAGGAATCTCAATGTTTTGCCGGCAATCAACGGTGCCCCGGTGCTTGAAATTCATGCCCATTTCTTGCATGGGACCTAAGCATGCACCCAAGGACACAGATTTGATTTTTCAACCAATTTATATGCACTGGAGCATGTGCATGTAGTTCAAATTTGAATTATGCACATAAAATGCATTGAAAACTCAGTTAATGCATAAAAATGTCCAAACGAACCCTGAAAAATCACAAAAATTCACACAACACTCCTGTTGTTCTATGTTGACATGAGAAAAAAATTTGAAAGCAATAACAGGCAATGAATATTGTTTCGTCCCTAAAGGTGGAACGTTTCCTACCGAAAACCATCATGCTTGTTGTGAGAAGCTCCGGTTTGTGAGAAGCATATACCCAAACCTGCCCCAAATGGGACAAAATTTGTACCACGGCATGTTGATGCCACTCAATGATAGCATCCCAAGTTTCACGAATTTCAGACGAGATTTGGATTTACTAGAATTTAAAAACCAGGCATCTTAATGTTTTGCCGGCAATCAACGGTGCCCCGGTGTTTGAAATTCATTCCCATTTCTTGCATGGGACCTAAGCATGCACCCAAGGACACAGATTTGATTTTTCAACCAATTTATATGCACTGGAGCATGTGCATGTAGTTCAAATTTGAATTATGCACATAAAATGCATTGAAAACTTAGTTAATGCATAAAAATGTCCAAACGAACCCCGAAAAATCACAAAAATTCACACAACACTCCTTTTGTTCTATGTTGACATGAGAAAAAAATTCTAAAGCAATAAGAGGCAATGGATATCGTTTCGTCCCCAAAGGTGGGACGTTCCCTACCGAAAACCATCATGCTTGTTGTGAGAAGCTCCGGTTTGTGACAAGCATATACCCAAACCTGCCCAAATGGGACAAAATTTGTACCACGACATGTTGATGCCGCTCCATGATAGCATGCCAAGTTTCATGAATTTCAGACGAGTTCTGGATTTACTAGAATTTAAAAACCAGGCATCTCAATGTTTTGCCGGCAATCAACGGTGCCCTGGTGTTTGAAATTCATTCCCATTTCTTGCATGGGACCTAAGCATGCACCCAAGGACACAGATTTGATTTTTCAACCAGTTTATATGTACTGGAGCATGTGCATGTAGTTCAAATTTGAATTATGCACATAAAATGCATTGAAAACTCAGTTAATGCAAAAAAAAAGTCCAACCGAACCCGAAAAATAACAAAAATTCACACAACACTCCTGTTGTTCTATGTTGACATGAGAAAAAAATTGAAAGCAATAAGAGGCAATGGATATCGTTTCGTCCCCAAAGGTGGGACGTTCTCTACCGAAAACCATCATGCTTGTTGTGAGAAGCTCCGGTTTGTGAGAAGCATATACCCAAACCTGCCCCAAATGGGACAAAATTTGTACCACGGCATGTTGATGCCGCTCCACGATAGCATGCCAAGTTTCATGAATTTCAGACGAGTTTTGGATTTACTAGAATTTAAAACCCAGGCATCTCAATGTTTTGCCGGCAATCAACGGAGCCCCGGTGTTTGAAATTCATTGCCATTTCTTGCATGGGATCTAAGAATGCACCCAAGGACACATATTTGATTTTTCAACCAGTTTGTATGCGCTGGAACATGTGCATGTAGTTCAAATTTGAATTATGCACATAAAATGCATTGAAAACTCGGTTAATGCATAAAAATGTCCAAACGAACCCCGAAAAATCACAAAAATTCACACAACACTCTTATTGTTCTATGTTGACATGAGAAAAAAATTTGAAAGCAATAAGAGGGAATGGATATCGTTTCGTCCCCAAAGGTGGGACGTTCCCTACCGAAAACCATCATGCTTGTTGTCAGAAGCTCCGATTTGTGAGAAGCATATACCCAAACCTGCCCCCAAATGGGACAAAATTTGTACCACGGCATGTTGATGCCGCTCCATGATAGCATGCCAAGTTTCATGAATTTTATACGAGTTTTCGATTTTCTAGAATTTAAAAACCAGGCATCTCAATGTTTTGCCGGCAACCAATGGTGCCCCGGTGTTCGAAATTCATTCCCATTTCTTGCATGGGACCTAAGCATGCACCCGAGGACACAGATTTGATTTTTCATCCAGTTTATATGCACTGGAGCATGTGCATGTAGTTCAAATTTGATATATGCACATAAATGCATTGAAAACTCAATTAATGCATTAAAATATCCAAACGAACCCCAAAAAATCACAAAAATTCACACAACACTCGTGTTGTTCTATGCTGACATGAGAAAAAAATTGAAAGCAATAAGAGGCAATGGATATCGTTTCGTCCCCAAAGGTGGGACGTTCCCTACCAAAAACCATCATGCTTGTTGTGAGAAGCTCCAGTTTGTGAGAAGCATATACCCAAACCTGCCCCAAATGGGACAAAATTTGTACCACGGCATGTTGATGCCGCTCCATGATAGCGTGCCAAGTTTCATGAATTTCAGACGAGTTTTTGATTTACTAGAATTTAAAAACCAGTCATCTCAATGTTTTGCCGGCAATCAACGGTGCCCCAGTGTTCGAAATTCATTCCCATTTCTTGCATGGGGCCTAAGCATGCACCCGACGACACAAATTTGATTTTTCAACCAGTTTATATGCACTGGAGCATGTGCATGTAGTTCAAATTTGAATTATGCACATAAATGCATTGAAAACTCAGTTAATGCATAAAAATATCCAAACGAACCCCAAAAAATAAAAAAAAAATCACACAACACTTCTGTTGTTCTATGTTGACACGAGAAAACAAAATTGAAAGCAATAAGAGGCAATGGATATTGTTTCGTCCCCAAAGGTGGGACGTTCCCTACCGAAAACCATCATGCTTGTTGTGTGAAGCTCCAGTTTGTGAGAAGCATATACCCAAACCTGCCCCAAATGGGACAAAATTTGTATCACGGCATGTTGATGCCGCTCCATGATAGCATGCCAAGTTTCATGAATTTCAGACGAGTTTTGGATTTACTAGAATTTAAAAACCAGGCATCTCAATGTTTTGCCGGCAATCAACGGTGCCCTGGTGTTTGAAATTCATTCCCATTTCTTGCATGGGACCTAAGCATGCACCCAAGGACACATATTTGATTTTTCAACCAGTTTATATGCACTGGAGCATGTGCATGTAGTTCAAATTTGAATTATGCACATAAATGCATTGAAAACTCAGTTAATGCATAAAAATATCCAAACGAACCCCAAAAAATAAAAAAAAATTCACACAACACTTCTGTTGTTCTATGTTGACACGAGAAAACAAAATTGAAAGCAATAAGAGGCAATGGATATTGTTTCGTCCCCAAAGGTGGGACGTTCCCTACCGAAAACCATCATGCTTGTTGTGTGAAGCTCCAGTTTGTGAGAAGCATATACCCAAACCTGCCCCAAATGGGACAAAATTTGTATCACGGCATGTTGATGCCGCTCCATGATAGCATGCCAAGTTTCATGAATTTCAGACGAGTTTTGGATTTACTAGAATTTAAAAACCAGGCATCTCAATGTTTTGCCGGCAATCAACGGTGCCCTGGTGTTTGAAATTCATTCCCATTTCTTGCATGGGACCTAAGCATGCACCCAAGGACACATATTTGATTTTTCAACCAGTTTATATGCACTGGAGCATGTGCATGTAGTTCAAATTTGAATTATGCACATAAAATGCATTGAAAACTCAGTTAATGCAAAAAAATGTCCAAACGAACCCCGAAAAATAACAAAAATTCACACAACACTCCTGTTGTTCTATGTTGACATGAGAAAAAAATTGAAAGCAATAAGAGGCAATGGATATCGTTTCGTCCCCAAAGGTGGGACGTTCTCTACCGAAAACCATCACGCTTGTTGTGAGAAGCTCTGGTTTGTGAGAAGCTTATACCCAAACCTGCCCCAAATGGGACAAAATTTGTACCACGACATGTTGATGACGCTACATGATAGCATGCCAAGTTTCATGAATTTCAGACGAGTTTCATAAATAAACAAGGTGGATAGCACCTGATCTTTTCCTGGGACGTCAAGGCAACCATGCCTGTCATCGTTTTTCCAATTGATCTGAATTTTCCTGCTTCCACTCTTTTTTTAGGGGCGGCTCAGCCTTTTTTCCTAATCCAATTTCACACAAATAGCCGGCCCCCGTCTCTTCTTCCTCTAAGCAGGAGCGGCGAGCAAGCGGAGGATAGGACCAGAGCAAGTCGAGGTGGTTTAACACCCAATGATGGTCGAAGAACAAGGCCACAGCGAGGTGCAACGGATCAGCCACGGCAGACCAACTACGGCGGGTCAAGGCCACGACATATCGACCACGGCGGGTCAAGGAAGCTTTTGTGGCTCGGGGGAGCGGTGAGGTTGGCCTGGCGCGGAGCTGGCGGGTTAAGGCGTCAGCGGTTTATGGTGAAAGGCGGGCACGCCGACGCGAAGGCATGGCAGTTTGCTGGTGCGGTGGCTCGGACAAGAGGCGCGGACGCAGAGACGCGTGGTGGCGGGGCTGGCTTGAAGCCTCAACGGAGACGACCACGAGGCCGGACGGCTTGAGGCGCTGCGGTCTGGGTCAGGGTGGAGGTCCGGCGGGTTGAATCCATGGCGGCGGTTTACAACCGGCAGGTGTCGCAGTTCGGGTCCAGCGTGGGTGGTCCGAGGCAGCGGCTGAGACGGCTAGGCTGGCCTGCGGCCACCCGAGGTGAAGTTTTAACCCGGAGCTGAGGGGTGGACCGGTGGCAGGTCACGGCCTCGGCGTCTCTCCCACTGCAGTCGATGCACGTGACGGCTCTCCCGCTGTAGTAAAACGGGGGCGGTTCATCGTAGTTGAGGCAACCAGGCGGAGTCATGGTGGTTTGCAAGCGTGAACTGGCGACGGCGGAGGCATGAGAGGCTTGCGCGGCAGAGGCGGGACGCAGGTGTAACGGCTCAGGTCAGCCAAAGGCGAGTCACAGCCGTCGTGGCTCAAAGGTGGACAGAAACGGTGCCTCACGTGCAGCAGCTCGGATGGGCGCGAAGCGGTCATTGACCCGGCGTCAGAGACAGGTTGGAGGTCATGACGCGGATGAGGTTGGAGCGGCACACCCGGGCATGCAGCGGCAGATGCAGCAGGGCGGCTCAAAGATGACTCAGGGGAGCAGCGGATTCAGCAGGAGGCGAGGATAGCTCGACTGGCGGTTTGCGGAGGTGGTTGGAGCAATACGGTGCAGCAGAGCCGGTTTCGGGGCAAGGCCGGGCACGGATCGGCGGACGGTGGAGATAATCCGGCGGCGCAAAGGCACATGAGCCAGAGGCTGGGAAACAGTCGGTCACGACGACTTGGAACAGAGACAGGGCGGCCGGCGGGTCAGCGCCCGACGGTTTGACTGAAGCAGGGCAAGCGGCGGGTCAGCTCCCAGCGGTTCGTCTGACGGCGGTCGAGGAAGAGGCGCGAAGCGTGCGGGCAGCCAGCATGGGTGGCTCGGCCCCGCACCGGCGGTGGATCCAGGTGGGCGATGAAGCGGAGCTTCGGTCGTGGCTGCAACCGTGGAGATCCCAAGGCACAGGCAAATTGAGGGCGGCTCGAACCTACCCGGCGTTGGCGACGAGGACTTGCGGCGGTTCGTGCTTGGGGGCGGTTTAAGGCGAACGCGTGTGGCACGTCGGCAGCGCCGTCGGTTGAAACATGCAACATCTTGGTGCGGAGGCGGTCGGCGGTGTCCGGCAACTCAGCGTGCGGCAGTGAGACCCGACGGGGGCACCCCAACGTCATGAAACCAGCTAGCGTCTCAGTCGACGGCACAAGGCGTAGTGGGTACAAGCCGGACTTGCTTAGAGATATGGAGTCCCGTGAGTCGAAGGTGTGATGGCGAAGTGGTACCAGTAGACGCGCGTACCCCGACGAGTCGAGGCGGAACTGAGGCCATGCAACGGCGGTTCAAAGGTGACACAGGCGAAGTGAAACGGCGCGATGAGGCCGCGGAGGCGCGGTAGCTGCACCACGGCAGCGGAGGCAGTGCCACGGCGATGGCGATTTAACGCCGCAGGAGCAGAGGCGCTTTGAAAACGGCCGGCAGCTCGAGCAAGGTGGCGAAGATGGCGACTCTGAAGCAACGAAACGAGCCATAGGCGTGACCACAGTAAACCGGCAACTCGAGGGCGCGCCAAAACCAGCCGGTGCGGCCACTCGGTTCGGGGCTTCGGGCACGCGAGTGACGGGCGGAGCCAGCGTGGCGATGGCCTCGGTGGCGGCTTAATGGGCAGCACGTCGAAGGGCCGATGGCAGCAGTAGCTCTGGTTGCAGCGAGAGGACAGAGACGTCGGCGGCTGCTCACCACGGTGGTCAACAGGGCGGGTCAACGGAGGTGTCCGAGTCCGTGGATGATTTGCTTCTAGGTCATGGCTGGTTGGACTGCTTGCTGGATAAATTCATACAAAGTGATCTGCTACACGCGCACTTGTTGATTGATCTGACACAGCGCACGATGAACACAACTTCTATCAGCCTCGGCGACAAGCGACTGTAGCAGCAAAAATCAAACTCCTATTCGGATTTGACGGACCGCGTTGCATCGGCGATGCACCCAGGAACGCCAAGCCCTAATATCCCTTAAATCTCATCGGCTGTAAATCCGGATTAATGAATATGACCTTGACGCAGATCCTTCCAAGCTGGCTTTCATGATCAATTGCTAACCGCACTGTCCATTGTCCAACATGACCATTGCCAGGGCGACTTGACTTGGCTTGGCGATTTGCAGAACCCTAACCTCCCTGATCTTGACTTTGTATATGCCGCTGCTGATAACTTCTTTGAGCTTGATTGATGAACTATTAGCCGATGTGAATCTTTTCACGCTGAATCTTTTCTTCACCCAAAAAATTGCAAACTTCTCAATCCCTAGGAGAGATCCCTCCAAGAACCCAACACCACCGTGTGCAGGCCCCACGGTGGGCGCCAACTGTCGTGGAATTGTCATGGCAGATGTCCTAGTGTGAGGACTTAGTCGTGAGGCCAACGCATCTATGTGGTAGCTTGAGAGGGGGTGAGCGGAATCGAGAGACGCCACACAAGACAACGGTTTAGACAGCTTCGGGCCCCGGGAAACATCATCCGGTAACAACCCTACATGTTGTTTGTGGCTAGTTCTCATTATCATCACGTAGGAGTCGCCGTAAACCGGCTCTCCCAGTTATGTCTAGCCCTAAGATTGTTTCTTATTGCTTGTCCTCTTTTGGGGAGCCCTGCCCCTCCTTATATATGTTGAAGGGGCGGTTTACATGACTAGTCCTAGTTGGATTAGGATTACTCTATTACAAGTGGAGTCCTAGTCTTGCTTCCTTTATAGGAGAATAGTCCTTGTGCTTTCCTCATAAACCGGCCCACCATAACATGAACCGGCCTTCCATAAACCGCCTTCTGGGCCACCGGGTCTTGTCGTTCCTCTGACCCGCTCGTCGGGTCACCCATGAGTCGCCAGGCTCGGGCGGGTCACTTAGTGAGTTGCCAAGTCCGGCCGGGTTATACTTCCGGCTGGGTTATATTTCCGGTCGGGTTACGCCGCGGGGTATATCCCCGACAGATTTACTAGAATTTAAAAACCAGGCATCTCAATGTTTGCGGCCGAGTGATGGTGGCAAGGTGTTAGAAATTCATTCCCATTTCTTGCATTGGACCTAAGCATGCAACCGTGGACACATATTTGATTTTTCAATAAGTTTATATGTACTGGAGCATGTGCATGTAGTTCAAATTTGAATTATGTGCATAAAATGCCTGGAAAACCCAGTTAATGTACAAAAATGTACAAACGAACCCTGAATCATTCCAATTTTTTTGACGACACACCTATAGTTGCATGTTCACTGCAGATATAAGTTCTAACAATTCAAACACCATCCTTTGTAGCTGTGACCCCATTATTTAATTCAAATGATCAAGACGATAAATCAAGTAGATCGCACACAATTTATTATCACCAACCATGTGAGATGCAACACAAAATATTTTGGAGCACCGTTGGTGTATAGTACGCCCATGGCTTACGAGAGAAAGTGCGTCGGCTACAGTCCACAGCCGGCGTGTCAAGCACACTAGCTCACTCCCCAAATATCATTTCACTGTTCATTCATTGCCGGTGAAAGATGGGGACGTGGACCCACGTCGCGAGGGCAACTTCGGCGGCCCATTCCGGCGAGAGCGCGGCCGCAGCTGCCAGGCGCATGCTAACAAGCTTCGTGAGGGCGACCGCACTCTGCGTCCGGGCGGCCAAGGCAGCCCAAACGGCCACTGTTGTTGCTCAGGCGGCGGCAACAGCATCTGCCTCGGGGATAGCAACTGGCGCGAGCGGCACAGCAGCTGTCCGTTCCGCAGCGGCGGCCTTAGCCCTGCTGGAGGCCGCCCACTACCATGTCGAGGCCGTCCACGCCCAGCTCGTGGCGGTCACCGCACAAATCCAACGAAGCTTCTCCGACAACGGCCGACAACCCACGGCCGAAGAGCTGGCAATCGCTGAGAGAGTTCGAGCAGCCGTACGACGGAGCCCGCCAGAGCCCAGATGGCGTTCGCCCATGCCTAGCTCGTGGCGGCCTTTTCCAAAGAGAAGGTGGACGCGGATGGCGAGATGCTTCCCGAGTATGGTGTGATGGATGCCATGGAGCCCCTTCCCCAGGAGACCGTCGGGCGCGAGCTGGACATGGAGGCGGCGGCGGAGATCGACGAGCACCAGCCGTAGTAGTACTTTTTGTTTTGTTTAATTAAGAGCGCCAGTCTTTAATTTGCTAGAGTAATGTTTAGGTTAGCTAGCTCTGTTTAATTGCTGAAATTGCTCGACTAAGAAGTTAGTCTCCTTCGTGTACCAAATTATGCAATGGCGTGGATAACCACTGTAACCAGGAAGATTCGAACCAAAAATTTTGACGTTCAAACTCAACACACACGGGTTTAGCTATCTGAATCGTTTGTGATGTTCACATATCGTACACAGTTCTTAATAAGGGACCGTGTCCGATGACACTTTGCGCGCTAGTTTTTTGGCTGAAGCGATTCCAAATTTCCGGCTTCCGCGGAAATATCTACCGCCCCGCCCCCTCCCCCTTACCAAAAGCCACATTTCCCCTCTTTCCGTCTTCCTTTCCAAGTTGAAACCTTCACTCCTTGCTTGCAGCGCCGCCGCCTCCTCGCCGACGACCCTCCTTCACGCTCCTAGGCCTCGCCTATCCAAGCAGGTAATGCACACCCAACCCCATCCTCCTCCTCCTTCCACATCCCACATGCCCCTACCGCCGGCGCGGGCGCGACACCTTCCACCCAAATCACCGACCCCTCCACCAAATAAGCGCCGGCCTAAGCCATGGTGCACGCAGTATAGCCAGGAGCATTTGGCAGCGGAGAGCAAATCGCGGCCGCACACGCGGATGAGGTCGCGATGGCTGCCATTCGTGACGATCCCCGGATCTTGAAGGAGCACCTTGCCATTAGCTAGCTACGCCGGTTATGCATGCTCGGTTTACCCGTTGCGTGTGCTGCTCCTGCCTTTCCTTCACAAATTCTAGTGAATTGTGCTATCTAATTTTACCATGTAGTCTGTTGCTCTAGTGTATATGTTCTATATGTCGTGCAGTGTGGTGCTCACTTATTAACTGTTTTGTTTATTAGTTGTCGTCTTCAGTTAACTGTTTGGTTCAATTCTGCAAATATGATGTTCAATTCTTCAGGCAGCAATTTTGTATTGTCTTCCATGTGAGAAATAAATCGAATGTATCTTTACTAAATGGTGGGTGCATTCTGTTATTGTAAACCATGTGAGGAATAAATTGAATTTGGCTGTAGTAAATACATGAGAAACAAATACAATTGCTACAATTGGCTGTAGTTAACTGTTTGGTTAACTGTCTGATCTTCTATTAGGAGTATGTTATATTGTGCAATGTGGTGCTCAGTTAATGTTTGGTTCATTTGTTGTGGTGTTTAGTTAACTGCTTGGTTCAATGTTATATTGTGCAATGTGGTGCTCAGTTAATGTTTGGTTCATTTGTTGTGGTGTTTAGTTAACTGCTTGGTTCAATTATGCAATGCGATGTCCAATTGTCGTGGGTAGAATTTTGTATTGTTGTGCATGTGAGGAAAATCGAATTTGGCTGCACTTAATAGATGAGAAACATATATAAGTGCTATATTTTCTAGTTCTTAATCATGATTGGTTTGGATAAATGGGTTTTCCCTGTGGCTTGAATTAATCTGATGAATCTGCAGTGTGATTATTTTTCATCAACATATTTTACTGATAGCATGCGAACCCTTACTTAACCTGATGACTAACTACCTTATATGTGTTGTAGGGAAACAATGGGAAGCACTGAGGTTTACAATCGAGGTTAGCACGTGCATGGTTCGTTTTCTAATAGCACATTATTGTGCAATTGCGGGAACCATTCTAATATTTAGGTTTTTAACAATTTGGTCTTGCACATGTAGGTCCTGCTGTCAGAGGTTTTGACCCACTGTTCGACCCTTTTTGCATATGGGGAAATGAGTTGTCCATGAATATCAGTAAGTCAAGAAACTCAGAAAGATTGTTAGGATAAAGAAATTAGCGACAAAAAACAACAAGATCTTTGTCTGCACAATGGAGAAGACATCAGTTCACTACAGGATGGTACTAACTATTATACCATGCCTTTTTTATTCCTTTGCCCCATTTCCAATATAGAGAAGATATTTATGCACATCCTTGTTTTCAGGCCTTTCCAAAGCAGTTCACTGATGATTACCTCTCAAACCACCTATATGGTCAGGAGCCGAGGAAGGTATTCATACAACACCCACGGTTCAATATTGAAGTGTTCCTAAAGAGGACGAAGCATGGACGGTCAATCATCCACAAGAACTGGCCTAAAGTTACAAAGACCTTCAACATCAATGAAGGCTCAATATTCGCCTACTGCTTCAGTAGTTTTCCAGATGAGATACATCTGTCTATGTACCGTCTATGATGCTAATTTCGAAAGGTTATATATGTTGCATGTGAAACTTGGTCCTGGTGTAGTTGTGTAATGGGGTAGTTGAGTGCTGAAGCTATATGATGTTGTACTCTGGTGTATTTCAATTGTGAAAATGAAATATATTGTGTGCTTAATATGAACTGTCAATTAGATTAATAAATGGATTATGAATAATCAGATAATTAGCCTGCTAATTGGGTTTTGCTATTGCAAACGGTTGTTAAAAAATACCGTGGGCGATGACCTCAGGCAATGGACATAGTTTCTAGGAATAAACCGTGTTGGATCAATGAACAATCACACACGACTTTCTCTTGAAAACTGTTTGCGTTAGGCCACCTTGCACAAACGTTTACCACATGAAAACTGTGTGTGATGGACAGCCTTTGCCACATAGTTTCTTCCACGGACCGTGTGTGATATATTCAATAACGCAAGCGATTTAACGGGAAAAATTGTGTGTGATGTACCTGTGAACGGAAACATTTTCCTTCCAGAGACTGTGTGGGATGTACATACGAACGGAAACGTTTAGCGGGGACTGACTGTGTGGGATGTACTTGCGACCGGAAACAATTTCTCCGTATAGTTGTATTTTTTTAGCTCTACTGTACGTATTTCCGTATTTGAGCGCTCGCCGGTCGCACATGACCTCATTTTGCCGAACGTGTGTGCCAGA
The DNA here is from genome assembly GCF_018294505.1 of Triticum aestivum. Lineage (NCBI taxonomy): Eukaryota > Viridiplantae > Streptophyta > Magnoliopsida > Poales > Poaceae > Triticum > Triticum aestivum. The sequence continues at coordinate 152,540,585 of NC_057799.1, read as the reverse complement.
AGGGCATATCCCCGACGGTTTCTGGGTCGTGTGGGAAATACCCCCTACCGCCCACACTCACTTGGCGACGGTTCCAGATGCCGTCGCGGAAAGGGTTTTAAACTATTTGTTTAGGAGCTCGATGTACTAGTGGTATGACATGCTGATAAGCAGTATGACTATTATCGCCCACAACTCTTTGTGTTCTACTCATGCATATAACATCTACGCATAGACCTGGCTCGGATGCCACTGTTGGGGAATGCAGTAATTTCAAAAAAAATCCTACGCACATGCAAGATCCATCTAGGTGATGCATAGCAACGAGAGGGGAGAGTGTTGTCTACCTACCCTTGTAGACCGAAAGCGGAAGCGTTATGACAACGCGGTTGATGTAGTCGTACGTCTTCATGATCCGACCGATCCTAGTACCGAAAGTACGACACCTCCGTGATCTGCACACGTTCAGCTCGGTGACGTCCCACGAACTCTCGATCTAGCTGAGTGTCGAGGGAGAGCTTCTTCAGCACGACGCCGTGATGACAGTGATGATGAAATTACTGGCGCAGGGCTTCGCCTAAGCACTGCAACGGTATGACGGAGGTGGATTATGGTGGAGGGGGGCACCGCACATGGCTAAGACAATGTTAACTTGTGTGTCTATG
>NC_057799.1:152505522-152539613 GCF_018294505.1 Triticum aestivum | reverse complement strand
GACTAGGAGAGGAAGGAAGGGGGAGAAGGAGGAAGGAAAGGGGGGCCGGCCCCCCACCCAATTCGGATTGGGCTAGGGGGGCGCGCCCCCTCCTAGGCTCCCTTCTCCTCTCTCCCACCATGGCCCAATAAGGCCCATATACTTCCCGGGGGGTTCCGGGAACCTCCCGGTACTCCGGTAAATGCCCGAACTCACCCGGAACCATTCCGATGTCCAAACATAGTCATCCAATATATTGATCTTTATGTCTCGACCATTTCGAGACTCCTCGTCATGTCCGTGATCATATTTGAGACTCAGAACTACCTTCGGTACATCAGAACACATAAACTCATAATACCGATCGTCACCGAACGTTAAGCGTGCGGACCCTACGGGTTCAACAACTATGTAGACACGACCGAGACACGTCTCCGGTCAATAACCAATAGCGGAACCTGGATGTTCATATTGGCTCCCACATATTCTACGAAGATCTTTATCGGTCAAACCGCATAACAACATACGTTGTTCCCTTTGTCATCAGTATGTTACTTGCCCGAGATTCGATCGTCGGTCTCTCAATACCTAGTTCAATCTCGTTATCGGCAAGTCTCTTTACTCGTTTCGTACTGCATCATCCTGCAACTAACTCATTAGTCACATTGCTTGCAAGGCTTATAGTGATGTGCATTATCGAGAGGGCCCAGAGATACCTCTCCGACAATCGGAGTGACAAATCCTAATCTCGATTTATGCCAACTCAACAAACACCATCGGAGACACCTGTAGAGCACCTTTATAATCACCCAGTTACGTTGTGACGATTGGTAGCACACTAAGTGTTCCTCCGGTATTCGGGAGTTGCATAATCTCATATTCATAGGAACATGTATAAGTCATGAAGAAAGCAATAGCAAATAAACTAAACGATCAAGTGCTAGGCTAACGGAATGGGTCAAGTCAATCACATCATTCTCTAATGATGTGATCCCGTTAATCAAATGACAACTCATGTCTATGGCTAGGAAACTTAACCATCTTTGATTCAACGAGCTAGTCAAGTAGAGGTATACTAGTGACACTCCGTTTGTCTATGTATTCACACATGTACTAAGTTTCCGGTTAATACAATTCTAGCATGAATAATAAGGATTTATTATGATATAAGGAAATATAAATAACAACTTTATCATTGCCTCTAGGGCATATTTCCTTTATTATATTTTACGTTCACCACATGACCAGCCCAGCTATTTTTTCCTTGTGAAAATGAGCCCAGTTTATTTTTCTGAAGAATACCCAATCCAGGCCTACTTATTTTTCTACACCCTGATGGGCTGCAACTCTTTCAAGACAGCTGCAAATCTTGAAAGTAATATGAAATGGGTTGTAAATCTAAAAAACATACGACAAATTTGCAATTACTTTATAATTTCTGAATTTTTTCACACTTTCAGTTTCCAATTTCACTGGGCTTTAACCTAATTTAAATATATCTTCAAAGTACTTTAAATCTGGCTCGACATTTTGGTATTAAAAATAGCTTGGACCCCACAGAAATTTCGTTTAAATTTTTAACCCTGGCGCTGGCCAACAAAAAAAGGACTGCAATAAATTGTATAAGAAGTTGCAATGAGCTGTAAATCTCTACTACCTAAAAGAAACGGAGTGTTCCGTCTCCCGTCTTACGTTTCATCGAACCTCTTTGCCCCACCCCGACGTACGATTACATCCCACCTCCGTCCGGTTTTCCACCTCTCCACGATCTTGTTTATTCACTGATTTGTTTCCGTAATAATTGATCCTCCTATTTTTTTCGTTCCTTCCCCACGTCCCATCCCTAGGGATATATCTGGCCATAGGCCGGGCCGGGCTTGGGCCGAGCTTAAAAAAGCCCATGGCAGAAAACTGAGGCCCAGGCCCTATCATCGGGCCTACTTTTCAAGCCCAAGCCCGGCCCATCTGGTAAAAAGCCCTTAGGGCTTAGGGCCGTGGGCCGGGCCTCTTCCTTAAAATGCCAATATGCCAAGCCCAAGCCCGTCCAGGCCCTGCTGATGGGCTCAAAACTCAGGCCCAATCCCGGCCCTTGGGCAAGCCCATCGGGCCTAGGCCCTGGATTTTAGGGCCGGGCCTGGGTGGGCCGACAGGACCGGGCCTGAGATGGCGAGGACTACCTAGGGATGCATAGCCGCCTCCTTCTCCATCCCAAACAGAAGACTCCTCCAGATCCCATCTCTCTCATCCTCAGCTTGCTAACTTACGCCGACGTTCTTGTCCTCAGCCAGCGAGCCGAGGATTGACATGCCACTAGGCAGGTACGATCCTCCAACCCTCTGGATTACAGCAAAAGAAAATTAGTATTGTCAACTGTGCCGGACACGCCGGACTCAACGCTGACGTATTCGCGAATCGCTACTCCGGACGCAGGCAGCCAGTGAGACGACGTCCTACTCCTCCGCGTCCGGGTCGGCCAAGTTACCGGCGTCGGGCCACCGCTCCAGTGAGCTCGCGGTGGAGAGCAAACTGCCATGGCCGTCGGGGCACCGGCTGTGCGGATCTGGCCTGTTGATATTCCCTGGCGGCCAAAAGAAGGCGGGCTATGCAGTGAGAAGACTGGAGACCGCGGCCGCAAGTTTTAGGGCAACCTGCAAGAGCTGTTCGATGACAACTAAATGATCGTCATATGTCCGCCGGCGCCGGCGTACGTCTCTTGTGAGCGTCGGTAGTTTCACATGATGGCCGAGTGTGATGGAAAACTGCGAATCTTGCACTGCATCCAGCTGATGATCCAGGAACTACATGCATGCATGTGATGGACAAACATGTGTTATTGATTGAGAAACCAACCGTTCGTGATTGGATTCCTCTGTTTAAGGGTGAATTAATAATTAACATAGGCAGTGGATGATGAAATCAGTGTACTTTTACTTACGGGTGAAAATCAGTGTACTTTTATGCAAACGATTATGAGCTAGGGGTAATGCTTCTGTGGTGCTTTTGATTTTGCTAACTGTTCTATTCATACCCAGGTACACCATGGCATGTCTACGTGCTAACTGTTCTCCTCATGCTTCTTTCAACGAAGCACTTCTCAATGTGTCTCCGAAGGTTGCTTGCTTGTTTGATTAATCGTCTGGATGGATATGTGGATGGAACCAAAACATAGTCATGTGTGCTTAGCAGGTACTCTGTCCGAAATTTTAGAGCACTTGTATTTTGGGTTAAAATTTTATCATAAATTTCCAATTGTATATATTTGTTACATATTAATGACATTTTATTAATTAAATATATTATTATTATTTTCAAAAGTTTAACTTGTGCACTTTCGATCACGTTTTTAGAAAAAATATATTAATATCTATAATACCAAATTTGTATCATTGGATCCATCGTGAAAAGTATTTACATTTATTTTTTATTTTTTATTGCACATGTAGACATTTTATTCTACAACCTTTGGCTTTTATGAAAATTGATGTACCTTATATTCTGGAATAGTGGAAATTACACATGATGCATTTAGTTATGTATGCAATCTTTGGTTTTCACAACAGTTGCTGAGATGAACTCCTCTTCCCCTCACGCACTTAGTAACTTCGTAAATCTTTTTTTTCTTTATTGCGTCTTCTAACTAATCCATGTCTTTATGTTAACACAATGACGTAGTTAGATGTTTCCAAGTCTAAAATATGTGTGGGGGTAGAGGTGGAAGTGGGGTGCCAGTCGGATGCGTCATTGGCATTGGCAGAGGTGGCAATTTAGGACCAGGGAGGCGAAGATTGTGGGTTGGGGATCCTAACGGTAAGAAGAAGAAGAGGAAGAGGAGGAGGGAAGAGGATAAGGATGAGGACGAGGAGGAAGAGGGAGAAGAAGACGAAGACCACGAAGACAAAGAGGAATATGGAGAGTGGTTTATAACAATAAAACAAGGGATCCCATAAAAGAAAGTCGAAATGCTGCCCTAAAGATATATGTTAGACATGTTCGGTATATACCCCCGCTGCAACGCACGGGCAATTAGCTAGTTATTAAAAAAATAGGGAATGGCCTGACCTGTGGGCCTATTAAGTATACGTCAACAAAACATTCTAGCAGACATAATCGTTGGATGTCAATCCAACGGCCGTCGTGCTTCTTCAATCTCTGATCTTCTTGCTCCAGCCGCCAAATCCAGCACCGGTGAGACCGCCTGCTCCCGCCTCCCGTGGCCGGCTGTGCTCCCACGCAGGCCTTGTCGGTGTCAAAACCGGCGGATCTCGGGTAGGGGGTCCCGAATTGTGCGTCTAAGGTCGATGGTAACAAGAGACGGGGGACATGATGTTTACCCAGGTTCGGGCCCTCTCTATGGCTAAAACCCTAGAGATCGTAATGGCTAAAACCCTATAAGTCTAGCCTATATGATTGTGATTGCCTCTACGGAGTAAACCCTCCAGTTTATATAGACACCGGAGGGTACTAGGGTTGTACAAAGTCGGTTATAGAGAAAGGAATCTTCATATCCGAACGCCAAGCTTGCCATCCACGCCAAGGAGAGTCCCACCAGGACACGGGAGAGAGTCTTCTGTCTTGTATCTTCATGGCCCATCAGTCCGTCACATGTCCAACAGGTCGGACGCCTGAGGACCCTTTAATCCAGAACTCCGTCAGTAGCCCCTGAACCAGACTTCAATGACGAGGTGTCCGGCGCGCAGATTTTCTTCGGCATTGCAAGGCGGGTTCCTTCTCCGAATACTTCAAAACAGCCTTCGAACAAAAAGAACGTGTCCGGCTCTTCAAAAAAAGTACCACACACAACCGCAGAGAATATAACAGTTCACGAGTCCAATCTACTAACAACTTTTTGTAGCGTGACACCACGTCACCACCCGGTCATTATTTCGAACCGTTTTCTAGCCTGCCGCTCCACATTTTGAGATGCGGTTTCATTGGCACGTCTTGTCAAAGCAAAGATCGTGTCCCCTTACTACGGGATTCTCATCAATACGGGTGTGGGTAATCCAACTGTGTCGTCTGCACGGCCCTTGGGAAATAGGCGGGTTTTAAGGCGAGTGGGGAGGCGCTTGATATTCGCTGTCTTTATCAGGAGATAAGGATTCACCCCCTTTCACCCAAGCCTTCTCTCTCTCTGCCCACCGATTCTCGAGCTCCAGCGCCCATGTCCTCATCTCTTCCGCCTCAAGAAAGCACTCCGATCATCTCTGGATCCGGAGCGCAGGGCAAGTGTGTCGGATCACAGGTTCTGGCAAAACCCTCAAGGTTCGAACACTGGGGTGCGCACGGAGATATCCCCCTACCGATCCATGTCCTAGCTTCGCTGAGATCTCAAGGGCTAATTCAATGAACTCGCAACACAAGGGACACAAGATTTATACTGGTTCGGGCCACTGTTGTGGTGTAATACCCTACTCCAGTGTGGTGGTGGTGGATTGCCTCTCGGGCTAAGGATGAATAGTTACAAGGGGAAGAACAGCCTCCTGAGGTTGAGGTGTTCTTGTGCTCGGTGTGTGACTAAGCATTGGCTAAAGATCCCATGCCTCCTACTGTGGTGGCTAGTCCTATTTATAGAGGCCCTGGTCCTCTCCCCAAATATTGAGCGGGAAGGAGCCAACAACGGCCAATTTGTAAGGGGACAACTAGTACAGCTTATCCTGACAAAAGCAGTCTTCGCCTGCACAAGGCTCTAGTGGTGACGCCGCCTTGGGCTCCATGGTGACCTCTGTCTTGCCGTCCTGCTGGTCTTGGTACCATTGCACCGATATGGAAACATTTGCTTGACGCCTTGGTCCTCCGCGCCTGCGGTTGCCTCCTTAGCACCAAAGAGGAAACAAGGTCACTGCACGCTGGCGCCCGCCTGATCTCGATCGTCATGGCTCATGTCATTGGAACCTCGCGAGGTTTGCCTTGCCTTGAACTCTCCGCCCCTCGCGAGCCAACCTGGTGAGGCCGCTCCTGAGGAGGTCTTGTGTTGCCCCCCTTGCGAGGGTCTTGAATGCCTTGTTGATGAAGATGGGCCGTACGGGCCCGCTCGTAGAGCCACGCCATGGGCCACAGGTAGGCAAGTCTGGGGACCCCCGTTCCCAAAACGCCGACAGTAGCCCCCGGGCCCAAGGCGCGCTCGGGCTTGGCTTCGAGGCGAAGCCAAAGGTCAAGTGCGGAGCGCCGCGGGCACCAATAGCGTGCGGCCTTGGTCGACGTGTGGCGGTTGATTGGACGTGGGCGTCTCCGCTTCCCCATGCTGCCTCGGCAACTGCCTGACTTGACAAGTCCCTGCGACATGCAAGGAAAAATCATCATTACCTGTGATCATGGGGGGCGCCGGTTGGCCCTCTCCTGCTATAAACGGGGAGGGGGCAGATCCCCCGTCCCCCATCTCTTCCCATTCCGCTTGCTTCTTCCCCCTTGCTCCATTGCTAGCAGCGACACCAATGGTGCCGTCGAGGAGGTTCTCTGCCGCGGAGAAGGGGAAGGCCCCTCGCGAGGGGCCCGACTCCCCGGTGCCCAAGCGTGGACGTAGCCGTCCCCGTAAGAACACCGCGACCCCCGCCGCGGCCCCTTGTTCCCGCGATGGCGCCGCTGCGCGGGGCAGGGGTCGTTCCAGCCGTGGCAGCCCTGTCGATGAAGGGAGACGTGCCATGGTTGCACGGCCTCCCGGCCGCGCTTCCACTCGGCGGATGTGCTGCCGGAGTTCGTCGTCTGGTCGGAGAACCCGGCCGGCAACTGGCTTCAGCTCCCTCGCTTCTTCGCTGACGAGCTGCCAGCCTCCGGTCAAGGTGGGCTCTGGCTGCAGGCGGACAGTTGCTGTAGCAGGGCTTCTTGGGTTGCGGTCGAGGTCTCCGTCACGGGCAACATAGCTCTAGCCCGCGGTTGGCAGACGTTCGCCCGCGCGCGCGACCTGGGCAGGCGGTGCACCCTCCATTTCAAGTATGACGGTGATGCGACCCTCTACACGAGGGTGTTTGGGGAGGATGGTCGCCGCGCCGGGTGCTACCCCAAGGTGAACGACGGCCAGGAGGTGCTCGGCCTTGCTGACGGTCGAGACAAGGATGAGGGCGAGCCCGCCCTTGGTGTTGACCGCGTCTCGTCCAGCTACGGTGGCTCTTCCCCGGCGACAGCTCCAGCAGTGGTGGCTACGACCAGCCGCCACGCCGCCGCGCCCGCTTCGAAGGTGGCAGCGGGTCGTCTCGTCGCCGCGCCTCCGTGAAGCGCGAGGATGGGTGTGGCTGAGCCCAAGATGACGCCAAGAGCCCACCCCCGTGAACCACTATAGGGGCAGGCACCACTTTTATCTTGTTCCTCTTTTCCTTCCTGTATCAAAAAAGAAACCAGTATGGGCCCTCGAGGGGTGTGTATCGAACCATGATTTCTCAATCACTATGTTATGCTTATCGTTTCTGTGTTGTGCCATTGTTTTGTGTAGAGACAACTTAGCTTGGCATGTACGAGGAGCCTCCTCTTCATGAGGCACTTGTTTCCTGGTGCCTGTCAAGGCCTTCCTTGACTCAGTGGGCGCTGAGGAACTGCAAATGTTGGTGTCAAAACCGGCGGATCTCGAGTAGGGGGTCCCGAACTGTGCGTGTCAGGTCGATGGTAACAGGAGACGGGGGACACGATGTTTACCCAGGTTCGGGCCCTCTCTATGGAGGTAATACCCTACTTCCTGCTTGATTGATCTTGATGAATATGAGTATTACAAGAGTTGATCTACCACGAGATCGTAATGGCTAAAACCCTAGAAGTCTAGCATGTATGATTGTGATTGCCTCTACGGACTAAACCCTCCGGTTTATATAGACACCGGAGGGGACTAGGGTTGTACAAAGTCGGTTATAGAGAAAGGAATCTTCATATCCGAATGCCAAGCTTGCCATCCACGCCAAGGAGAGTCCCACCCGGACACGTGAGAGAGTCTTCTGTCTTGTATCTTATAGCCCATCAGTCCGGCCCATGTCCAACAGGCCGGACGCCCGAGGACCCCTTAATCCAGGACTCCCTCAAGCCTCAGCGCCCCTACTACTCCCACCGCGGTCCAGGCCATCCCTCTACTCACCCACATCCCCCACTGTTGTGGCTTCGCCGCCTCCGGGTCATTCTCTTCTTGCTTCTCGCCGTTGTCCATCGCGCTGGTGTTCTCGGCACGGCGTGGTCAACGTTGTCAACAAATGACAACATCGAAAGAGGGATGTACCTGGAGAGGCTGACAGTTGGGACCCACATGGTCCATGGCCACATGCAAGCAAGTACCTCCTTATTACGCCAAAAAGAATGAATACTCCCAATGACAGCTGGGACCCACCAGCTATATCTTGGCACGGAAGAAAGTGCCTCCTTATTAAGCGAAAAATAACGAGTGCTCCCCATGGCAGCTGGGGCCCACCAGATTTGGAGGCTGACTTGAGGCCCTACTAAGTTGACGCGTACTGAGGATTTGTCAACTTAGTCAACAAACGATTCTATCACCAGTGACTGTTGGATTGTTAACATCCAACAGTCGTCCTGCTTCTTCAACCTCTGATTTTCTTGCTCTAGCCGTCCAAACCACCGTGTGGTCCTGCCTCCCGTGGTCGGGTGTGCTGTCGCGGAGGCCTCACCGCCCCCTACAGCTACCACCGCTGGCCACGCCATTCCTCTACTCACCCACACCCCCTATTATTCTGCGGCGACGGCGGCCTCACACCATGATAACCCACAAGTATAGGGGATCGCAACAGTTTTCGAGGGTAGAGTATTCAACCCAAATTTATTGATTCAACACAAGGGGAGCCAAAGAATATTCTCAAGTATTAGCAGCTGAGTTGTCAATTCAACCACAGCCGGAAAACATAATATCTGCAGCGAAGTATTTAGTAGCAAAGTAGTATGGAAGTAACGGTAACGGTGGCAAAAGTAACAGTAGCAGTTTTGTAGTAATTGTAACAGTGGCAACGGGAAAGTAACTAAGCAAAGATCAATATGTGAAAAGCTCGTAGGCATTGGATTAGTGAGGGATAATTATGTCGGATGTGATTCCTCATGCAACAGTTATAACATACGGTGACACAGAACTAGCTCCAGTTCATCAGTGTAATGTAGGCATGTATTCCGAATATAGTCATATGTGCTTATGGAAAAGAACTTGCATGACATCTTTTGTCCTACCCTCCCGTGGCAGCGTGATCCTATTGGAAACTAAGGGATATTAAGGCCTCCTTTTAATAGAGTACCGGACCAAAGCATTAACACTTAGTGGATACATGAACTCCTCAAACTACGGTCATCACCGGGAGTGGTCCTGATTATTGTCACTTCGGGGTTGCCAGATCATAACAGATAGTAGGTGACTAATGACTTGCAATATAGGATCAAGAACTCACATATATTCATGAAAACATAGTAGGTTCTGTTGGGGATATTACCACTAGGCGTAAACCGGCCAGGAGAGGCCGGGTTAACTTCATAAGTAGTTCATCTGTATTTGAAGCCCATGAAGACAGACGGTGACGCTTCATGAAGGCTCAGGGCCCAAAGCCGGTTTAAGGCATGTAGACACAAACCGGTATTGAGATGTAAACTTGTGTCGCAAGATATGCGTAGCAGAGACCGAGCCGGACACGATTATGAGCCGGCCTCGGAGTCTGTAAACTGACGGGCATCAACCCATGTATATAAGGGGACGACCCGGTGGCGGTTCAGGGACAACAGACAACAACTCGAGACTCAGGCAAAGCGTTTTTTCTCCCCGGTCATCAAAACCCCATCAATTCCATCACAACTAGACGTAGGCTTTTACCTTCATCGAAGGGGCCGAACTAGTATAAAACTATCTTGCGTCCCTTGTCCGCCTTAACCCCTTCAAGCTAACCCATAGCGATGGCTCCACGACTAAGTCCTTTCTCTAGGACATCTGCCGTGACAAAACCATGACAGTTGGCGCCCACCGTGGGGCTATCACACGATGGTTTCAAGTTCTTGGAGGGCAACTTCGAAGGACTCAAGGGTTACGTTGTGGGCCGGATGACCAAGAGTCGTCGTGGCAAGCTCTACATCGATGATGCAGGCTGGGGCCCCGAGGCCGGCTCAATCGAGTATGGGTACCGGGTCCCCTTTGGTAGCATACACATTTTCATTGGCAAGATCGGCGAACCGGGCCCTGAGCCGGACATCTGCACCGACCTCGTCGAAACGGCTCAGCGTGCGAGATCTGCCCGGGTCAAGCCTGTCATGAAGCGTGCCTTCGTGGGAGTTATCCATGGAGGGGAATCTGAGGATAGATCGGAATCTGGTGGTGAGACCGTCATTTATTCCGGCGACGAGTCATCGACTGGAGAGACCGAGTCGTTATATCAGTTACAAGATGGCCGGATTGGGGGCTGTTCCAATGGCGACAGTATTCCGGACCCCTCTGATCTGCTAAGCCGGGTGGCGATCTTCATGGCCGCCACACAACCAGCACTCCACTCTTCGACCGCAGCGGCGTTGATTTCCGGATCAGCAGCGGCGGCAGCGGCTGGGGCAGGAGGCCTGTGCGACCACCGTCTCAAGTTTTATCTGATTTGTTTGACATGTTGGCAACGCTGATGGCGGTGGTTAACCCGGCGGATCAGGATACACACAATGCGGAAATCGCGAAAGTGAAAGATCAGATCACCCATGCAAAAGCCGACTTAGCAGCTGAGGATACCAGGATAGCCGCGGAGCGGGCCGCTTTGGATGCACAAGCTTATCGGATTATGCTGGATCAGAGTGCGTCGAACGAAGTCCTGAAGAGGAGGCACCGATCTCGCCTGCCGCCAGTTTATGAGGCTAGAAATCTCTTTAACACCCCAAGAGCAGGAACCAGTAATCTGCCGGTGGTAAACCGGGCAGAGGCACCCGGAGCAGGGGCGCTGGTTCAGCCACGTTTGGTGGATCCGCCTCATCAGAACAACGTTGTGGTACCTCATGTTCCCACACCACCGGGTCATTATTCTAACCCAATGGACAACATTGTCGCTGCCACTTCATGGCTGGCGGCCATCCCGATCGAAGGCGATTCTCCAGCAGCGGTCGAGACGCGTCAGGTTAAGGAGCTTCTTCAGACAGCCTTGATTCAACAGGAGGCTTATTCATATAGTCGCGATCGGGTTCATTCCACTCCCCGTCCAAGCCGGAGTTACAGCAGGCATATGGATGAACTGGCAGTATCAAGCAATGCGCAGAACCGTGATCCGCCCCGTGGCCATAACCCGGCGGGTGGTGCCGGTGATGCTCAGGAGGTGGTGGACCGGGCTCGGGCACGCAGAGAGGCCGAGTTAGCGGCGCAGCACGAGGCCCGTCAGCTTACTCCGGTTCGTCCAACCACATCGGTGGAACCAGGAGTTACCTCTAGTTCCTTGGGAGTGCCATGTCTTGTCCCGGTGTTGCGCAATGCGCGCCTGCCCAAAGATTCCAAGGGCCCGCGCAAGGTGCCGAATTACACCGCCGATTTATCCCCTGAAACATGGGTCGAAAGCTATGAGATGGCCATGGAGATGTTGGACGTGGATGATGCGGCATGTGCGAAGTACTTCACCATGATGCTAGAAGGAACGGCCCGCACTTGGCTAAAGAGCTTACCGGCTAATTCTATCAGGTCATGGGCCGAGTTGAGAGCCCGGTTTATTCAGAATTTCAAGGATACATGCAAGCAGCCCATGTCAATTGTGGACCTAGCTGCCTGTGTCCAGTAGGAAGGAGAGTCAACAACCCATTGGGTGCGCCGGGTTTCAGAGATTTTGCATTCATCAGACCGCATCAACACTGACACCGCAGTTTTAACATTGGAAGGCAATTGCCGGTTTGAACCATTATAGTTGAAGTTGGGATGGCTTAAACGTCATTGTAATGACATGGGAACCCTCATGGCTGCACTAGTGAAGTATGCCGACTCTGATAGTACCAAGGATCCCGAGTCTGATGATGATAAGACAGGGAAGGGAAAGAAGAGTGGCAACGCCAAGGGGCAGCACCACAACCCGGCGGGTCATGGAAACGGCGGCAAGCGTAAAGCAGACCACAGTTTAGACTTTGTGGCTAACACTAATACACATGACAAGGGCCAGCGGCGTAAGGGTAAACGGCCCCGGCGCAATGGAATGCCAAATCCTAACCCGGACCGTTTGTTGTATCTGTTAAACCAACCCTGTCCAAAGCATGGGACGAAGGAGGAACCATCCACACACCTCTGGAAAGATTGTTACATCATGCAAGATTTCAAAATTCTGACTCTTTTCGGTATGATCATGGATCAGGAGGCGGTTCAGGCGGAGGAAATTTCGGTTCAGGGTTCCATGGCAATCAGGGTGGACATAACAATCAAAGTAATCAAGGTAACCAAGGTGGCTATAATCATCAGGGCAATCAGCAGCAGCGGCAGCAGCAGTCGGGTTACCAGAGCAACCCGAAGCAGTTGAATAGCGGACAGTATCATGTCTTCACCACTAGCTTGGACAAGCGCGATCAGAAGCTTCATAAAAGGGTGGTAAATGCCGTTGAACCGGCGGTGCCCCATTATTTGCGCTAGTCCGAGCAGCCCATTGTGTGGAGTAGGGACGATCATCCACCCTGGGTTGACAATCCGGGTCATCTGGCTCTGGTGGTGGCACCTCAGGTGGGAGGTTATAAGTTCACTAAGGTACTCATGGATGGAGGGAGTAGTATAAATATCCTTTATTATGAAACTTTCCGTCGCATGGGGATAACAGATAAAAATCTTAAACCGTCCAATACGGTGTTCCATGGTGTGGTGCCTGGTAAGTCGGCATATCCTGTTGGTAAGATAGCTCTGGAGGTCGCTTTTGGAGATGAGCATGACTCGAGATCAGAAACCTTGACCTTTGAAGTGGTGAAAATCAGAAGCCCGTATCATGCCCTATTTGTACGGCCAGCTTATGCTAAGTTTATGGCACGGCCTTGTTATGTCTATCTACAGCTCAAGTTGTCGGGTCACAAGGGAACTATAACCGTGCATGGAAGCCGCAAGATTGCTCTAGAGTGTGAGGAAGGTGATGCGGCTTATGCTGAGTCGGTTTGTGCAACAGAGGAGTTGAAGTTTTACAAAGACAATGTTGATCCGGCAGATATGACTTTGTTGAAGAAACCAACTATGGAGAATGATCCGGCTCTAATGTTTAAATCGGCTGATGAGACTAAACTTGTTGACTTCGTGCCTGGCGATTCGTCCAAGCTGTTTAGCATCAGCGCTAACTTGGATCCGAAATAGGAAAGCGCGCTCATCGAGTACATCCGTGAGAATCGGGACATCTTTGCATGGAAGCCTTCTGACATGCCTGGTGTACCGAGAGAACTCGCTGAGCACACTCTCAATGTTGATCCTAAGTATAAACCGGTCAAGCAGTTTCTCCGCCGGTTCAATGAAGAAAGACGCAAAGCTATTGGAGAAGCAGTAGCCAGGCTCTTGGCGGCTGGATTTATCGTTGAAGTATTCCATCCTGAGTGGTTGGCTAATCCGGTGCTGGTCCTCAAGAAGAATGGCACTTGGCGTATGTGTGTGGACTACACAGATCTCAACAAAGCTTGTCTAGCAGATCCTTTTTCCCTCCCCCGTATTGATCAGATTATTGATGCTACGGCGGGTTGTGAGCGGTTAAGTTTTTTGGATGCATACTCTGGTTATCATCAGATCAAAATGGCAGTTAAGGACCAGGAGAAGACGGCCTTCATAACTCCCTTTGGAGCCTTCTGCTATGTGTCCATGCCCTTTGGGCTCAAGAGTGCACAGGCAACTTATCAACGGTGTGTGAAGAATTGTCTTCATAAACAGATCGGCCGCAATGTTCACGCCTATGTGGATGATATTGTGGTGAAATCAAGGAAAAAGGAGACATTGATGATGACTTGAAGGAAACCTTTGATAACCTGCGGGTTTATAAAATGATGCTTAATCCGGCCAAGTGCGTCTTTGGTGTACCTGCAGGCAAGCTCTTGGGTTTTTTGGTGTCTAACAGGGGCATTGAAGCTAATCCGAAAAAATCAAAGCCATCACCTCCTTGGCTAAACCAAAGTGTAGCAATGATGTTCAACGCCTGGCAGGCCGGATTGCCGCGTTGAGCCGTTTTGTCAGTCGCCTCGGCGAGAAGGCCATCCCTTTGTATCAGATGCTGAAGAAAACGGATAACTTCGTCTGGAGTGACGCCGCTAATGAAGCATTTGAGGACTTAAAGCGGCAGCTAGCTAATCCGCTGGTTCTCGCGGCTCCAATTGACAAAGAGCCATTGCTGCTATATGTGGCAGCTAACGCTCGGGCTGTTAGTGTGGCTATTGTGGTGGAGTGCAAGGAGGCAGGAAAGGAATATCCGGTTCAGCGGCCGGTTTACTATATTAGTGAGGTACTCATTGAATCCAAGCAGAGGTACCCGCATTGGCAAAAATTGGTGTATGGGTTTTTCATGTCAAGCCGGAAGCTTAAGCAGTATTTCCAAGGTCATCCCATCACGGTGGTCAGCTCTGCTCCTTTGGGGGATATAATCCAGAATAGGGAGGCAACTGGTCGACTTGCTAAGTGGGCTGTCGAGCTCGGGCCTCACGGGTTGAAATACATACCCCGAACGGCGATCAAATCTCAGGCACTTGTGGATTTCATCAATGATTGGACAGAATTAGAAGCACCAGAAGAGAAGCCGGATCACACTTTTTGGACTATTCATTTTGATGGGTCCAGGCAATTGGAGGGCTCGGGGGCTGGAGTCGTGTTAACTTCCCCATGAGGTGATAAGTTTTGTTATGTTCTCCGTTTAATGTTCCCTTGCACTAATAATGCAGCTGAATATGAGGCCTTACTCCATGGTCTTCGGATGGCTAAGGAGATGAATCTCAGCTGAGTTAAGTGCTTCGGTGACTTGGATCTGGTGGCTCAACAAGTGTCCGGCACTTGGGATTCCAAGGACCCACTAATGGCAGCATATCGTCGTGAGGTGGATATTGTTGCAGGTCTCTTCAAAGGTTATCAGGTGGATCATGTGGACCGGCGGAAGAATGAAGCAGCAGACGCTTTAAGCCGCCTGGGTTCCCAACGTAAACTGGTTCCACCTAATGTCTTCCTGGATATTTTGCATAATCCATCCGTCAAGCTCCCTGGTGAAGAGGATTTGGCTGTTCCTGATCTGGAGGCTCAGTTGGTGGCAGCTCTACATGTTATCCCGGATTGGACGGTTCCGTATCTGGCGTATATAAACCGGGACGAGTTACCACAGGATGAAACTTTGGCCAGACAGATAACCCGGCGGTCCAAGTCCATGACTATTATCAATGGAGAGTTACATCATTGCAGTGTGACAGGGGCGTTTCAATGTTGTGTATCTCCTGAGGAAGGCCGTGAAATTTTGCGTGAGATCCACGAAGGAGATTGTGGGCACCACGCCGGTTCAAAATCTTTGGTGGCCAAGGCGTTTCGTCACGGTTTCTATTGGTTGACACCTCATGCTGATGCCGACGACTTGGTTAAAAGATGTGATGGCTGTCAGAAATTCTCACGGCGTGCCCATGTACTAGCTCAAGAATTGAGGATGATTCCAATCACCTGGCCATTTGCAACTTGGGGGCTGGATATGGTTGGGCCTTTCAAGAGGTCCAAGGACAAGAAGACCCACCTTTTTGTGGCGGTTGATAAGTTCACAAAATGGGTAGAGGCAGAGCAAGTTAGTAAGTGTGACGCGGCCACGGCGGTTCAATTCATCAAAAAGGTGATTTTCCGGTTTGGCTTTCCACACAGCATTATAACAGACAATGGTACCAATCTGTCAAAGGGTGCCATGAAGGAGTTCTGTCAACGTGAGCACATCCGGCTTGACGTGTCATCAGTGGCTCACCCCCAGTCAATGGTCAAGCGGAGAGGGCCAATCAAGAGATCTTGAGAGGCATCAAACCCCGGCTTATGGTTCCTTTGCAACGAACGCGGGGTTGTTGGGTTGAGGAGTTACCTTCAGTGTTATGGAGCATCAATACCACACCCAGCAGATCGATAGGCTACACGCCGTTCTTCATGGTTTATGGAGCGGAAGCGGTTCTTCCTAGTGACATCCGTCATGACTCGCCTCGTGTAGCGGCATATGTTGAAGCGGATAACGAGAAAGCACGGCAGGAAGCTCTTGACCTGTTAGATGAGGAGCGTGACATGGCGGCAGCCCGTTCGACGATTTATCAGCAAGATCTGCGTCATTATCATAGCCGCCGGGTTAGAACCAGAACCTTTCAAGAAGGAGATTTGGTGCTTCGACTCATCTAGGATCAGATAGATATGCACAAGCTATCCCCCCCTTGGGAAGGACCTTTTGTGGTCAGCAAGGATCTGCACAATGGGTCGTACTACCTAATCGATGTTCGAGAGCACAAAGACTCACGTAAATCGGAGGAGGAGACCAACCGGCCATGGAATATTGCTCATCTTCGGCCCTACTATACTTGAGCTACAGGCTCTGCTTATGTACATATTATGACATTGTATATATTAGGATCAATATAATAAACTGGAACCTCAGCTAAAGCGGGATATCTGTTGTTTTCTTACATCACGTGTGGTTACATGGAGCTTACAAAGCGGCGTCCGGTTTACCCCTTGATTTAGCTTCTTAAAGCTTGATATCAGATCACTTGGGGGCTTGGTCGTATCCGGACCATAGCTACATCTCTTGATCGGCGCAATGCCACAACATCACTTCGGGGCTTGGTCGTATCCGAACCATAGCCACGCCTCTTGGTCGGCGTAATGCCACAGCATCACTTGGGAGCATGGTGGAACCCGAATCATGGCTATGCCTCTTGATCGGCGTAAATCCACAGCATCACTTGGGGGCTTGGTCGAACCCGAACCATAGCAATGCCTTTTGATCGGCGTAATGCCACAGCATCACTTGGGGGCTTGGTCGAACCCGAACCATAGCAATGCCTTTTGATCGGCGTAATGCCACAGCATCACTTGGGGGCTTGGTCGAACCCGAACCATAGCAACACCTCTTGATCAAATTTGGGGCCTGGCAGGCCGTGAAAAGCCTCGACTACAACGGTTTTATTTGCCTTTTGCTAAGTTTCTTTTTCTTTTGCTAAGATTTTGATGTTTTCAAACCAGTGTTTATCAACCCGGTTGGGCTGTCAACTACAAGTTGTCAGTACATGACCACGTTATAATCCGGAGACTATCAGCCCGGTCTGGTTTTGACTCATAGTCACCAGTATGGAATAAGCCGGTGTTTATCACAACCCGGAACGGTTTTGTTGTAAACCGGCATTATATAATAGGAGATACTTTTACTCCGGATTAAGGTTATTACCTTCATTACAAGGTTGGTCAGCCAACACTATGCCTAAAGGTCGCTGGTATCATATATTTCCATACTTGTTTATCTTTTACAACCTTGGTTATAAAGCTTGGGCATATATATAGTTGGGTATCATGACCCGCCCGGTGGTAAACCGCCAGGGCGCTTTAAGCTTTTTATCTGCAGGAACAACTTGAATAAATAGCTATGGATTATGAACATCATATCTCAAGCATGGCGGATTAACACGCATCAGTTGCAGATAAATATGCACGAAGGCATAACAGACCAAGTGTTTTAACTAGCCTATTACAAGGCGTTTCAGTGCCCAAAGGAATAATTGTTTCTCAATAAACATTGCAGTATGGAAGATTAAACCGGCCCCCGGGTTATGATCACTGAGCAGCTTGACCTGACGGCTACGGGTCATCTTGCACCGGTTCTTCTTCTTCGTCCCTACCCAATGGCTGGAAGTCAACAGTTGTCCAGTCGATTCCAGTTAAAGCTTGGAACACAGCTTCGTCGCTTATAAGGGTGGACGGTTCAATATCAGGGGCATAAGTGTGCTTACGGATTGGAGGGATCAGGTTTTGAGCCTCAGGAGCTGGTGCAACAACCCGCTTGTTATTGATATAATAAATCTCCTGATAATGTGAAAGATCAGCCTCTTGAGCAAGTTGACAAGCCAGTGGACGTACTTCCCGGTTTATGGCGCGGAGATCTTCAGTGCAAAATTCTGATCCGTCTTCTTTCAAGCTTGGGTAGCCTTTAGCCACGTCCGTCGGGTCAAGATCAGGCACCCATGCTTTTGCCCGGGTTAAGGCGGTCAGAGCGCCAGCCCTTGCAGCAGACCTCTTCAGCTCTTCTACCCGGGCAGGCAGCATAGATAGCCTGTCTAAGGTATCTTTGATTAACGTCGGGGGCGGCTTATTGTGAGAAGCGGTGCAGATAATTCGTTGAGCGCCGGTATACAGTTGTTCTATTAGCGTATAGGCAGCCTTCAGCTTCTTCTGAACATCAGAGCCCAGATGACTAATGCGAGTTCCTTCATCATTGCAAACATCAGTAAACCGGCAATGCATGGGAAGATATGTTGACAAGTATTAAAGACAAGATGCTTACCAAACACAGCAGCGGTCCTAGCATGCACTTGCCGCTTTACACCAGTCAGCTCGTCAACCACCAGTTTAAGAGCGGCTTCTGCGTTTTTAGTCCTTTTCATCAAAGCGGCTTTTTCAGTCTCCCAATCCGCCCGCTCTTTGTTGAAACCTTCTTTCAGTTTCTCCATAGCGCCTAGAGCGCGGGTCAACTCTTCCTTCGCTTTGGAGGCTTCAGCTTGCTGGGTTTTGATGTTCTCTTGCAGATCAGCGGTTTGGCGTTCCTTCTTGCTCAGCTCCGCCTGTAAAGAGACAGATACATAATGAGTTGACAGTACATATTTGAAGTACCAAGCACATAACAAGTTATGCCCTTAGTACTTGGGGGCTAATGCATATTTGCTTTTACTCAGAAATTTTTACAAGTCCCAAGCACAATACAAGTATTAAGCATGGCACTTGGGGGCTAATGTGTGTTTGCTCAAAAAGCTGTTGATATGGGAATTCTTCTACAGTCCCGGTTCATCTTTATAAAGTTAAACCGGCCCTTGGGACTATACCGGCGAAAGAGCAGTATGGCAAATTTTAAGGGACTGGTTCATCTTAACAAGGTAATCCGGTCCCTGGAGGCTAAATAGGCAAAGTTAAGTTATGACTAAAGTCCCGGTTTAGATTGGTATCATAAACCGTCACTTGGGAGCTACTACGAGTCGATGAACTGCAATTGGACAAAGGAGAAAAACAGTAGTTACCTCATATCACTCCTTCATCAAGTTTACCAAACTAGCTTCATAGTCACGGCTGGTATACAGACGGTGCAAGAAGCCAGAGTGAATATCTTGAACATTGAGGTGGGCAAAGCTTGATAAATCGGCATTACATTCGCCTTTGCCGATAGCAGAGAGATCATCCTTGGCAGTATGCTTTGACAAAGCTACAGGGTTGCCTGGAGTGGAGTGGCCAGTGCCAGTAATCATAACGTCATCATCTTGTTCATCAGCAGCTCTTGCCAGAGTTGGCGGTTTATCAGTGTCCTTCGCTGGACTGACCGGTTTGTCACCAGTTCGGACAGGGATGGTTGGTCGGTCTGCATGACTTGTAGTATCAACTTGCACTTGTTCAGCAAGGAAATCATGGTCTTGAAGCGGCGGATCGTGAAGCATGGCGTCAGCATCAGTTTCTTCCAGATCTGGAGTTGTTTCCGGTTCAGCAGCTACATTATCATCAGCCGGTTTGTTCAACCGAGATTTCTTGCTAGGTCTTGGCTTGGCGCTGCGAAAAGATAAGACATAAGGATTAGTACAGTATGAAAAGATAACATATCAAGAATAAAGACATGTGCATAACTCACCCAGGAACTGTTTTGAGGGGTGGAAGCTGTGTGGCCAAAGACTCGCCAGAGGATGAGTGAGAAGTACCCTGATAATTTGAATCAGACTGGTTAAGAGGCTGGCAAAAACAGCCTGCTTTTGGGCATGAAGTATCAATGGGATAAGAGACCTCTGATCGGCGTTTCTGAACCGGACTGTTCGGTAAACCAGCGGAGGTAACTACCTGGCCGCTGTGCCGGGTTGTACGGCGAGCTTCGTGCTGCTGCGTCTTCAAAAGAAAGTTTGGGTCCAAATAAGCAAGAGGGTGAGAAAATTTTACTTTCCGGTTTGCTTGACGGATTTTTGATGTTGGCAGAGGATCTGAATCGGAGGAAAGAATAGTTACCTCTACGTCCTCAGCGTGACTGCCTTCAGCGTCGTCCTGATAATAATCATTGTCAATGAGATGTACGAAAAATGAACCTAGAGAGTCAAGTTCTACCTCTGATTCCGGATTACGCACATTGTCATCAGCTGGTAGATCGGAGGATGCAGTGGTCCTTCTTTTGGCAGGTTTCTTAACAACCTTGGTCTTTGGACAAACTGGCTTGACCGGTTTGTCTTGTGGTTTTGCCGGTTTTTCTTGTGATGGTTTCTTGTTCGAGAACGGATCATCACCCTGTCAGAAAATAATCACACTCTCAGAGAATATTTGGATAGAAGCAAATTCAGATACAAAGGATTGTATGATTCTTATAGCTGGTGGTTTGTTGAAGGTGCAGAAAGGGAGTAGTCCGATTTGGGCACAGACGGCCTCCGGTTCGTTCAGTATTTTCTTTACAGCCTCAGCGACTTCTTTGTCTGTAAGCTGAATATCAATGTGCCGCTGAGCATCCTTCAGACTACCCGTGTACCCACACATCAAACTGGGGCGCCGGCTTAAGGGCAGAATGCTCCAGCTTATTCAGCAACGAGCAAGATCAACTCCTGTCAAACCGTTCGCCATGAAGGCTCTAAGCTTTGATAGTTGGGGAGCATAGTTGGCCCGTTCTCTTGCTGTCAACCTCTGAGGAAACGGGTGTGTATTGCTCAGGCATTTAGGGCGGTAACCCGGTAGGGGGTTTTCATCAGATGGAGAGGTATCCATGCAGTAAAACCAAGTTTGGTTCCACTCTTTGGGGTGACTGTGGAGTTTGGGATGGGGGAAGGTGACTTCTTTCCTCTTCTGAACCGCCATTCTGCCCAGTTCCGTGTTGGGTCCATCTGAGAACTCGGTGCGACGGTTTAAGTGAAAGAAATCCCTAAACAGTTCGAGTGTAGGTTCCTCTTGCAGATAAGCTTCACAGAATACTCGAAAATGGCAGATGTTGGTAACAGAGTTGGGACCGATGTCTTGAGGGCGCAGCTGAAAATTGGCTAGCACATCTCGGAAATTTTTTGAACCGGGAGGGCTAAAACCTCGTCCAAGATGATCAGCAAACACGACTACTTCTCCATCCTTGGGTGTAGGAGGATTTTCTGGGCCAGGGACCCTCTAGTGAATGACATCTTTCTTGGCTAAGGTGCCCGTTTTAACAAGGTTGTTTAATTGCTCCTCGGTTACTCGAGAGGGAGCCCAATTGCACTCATAAACTTGTTTAGCCATGACAAGGAAAATCTGAAACATGAGTATTACCGGTTTAAGATTTACAGTGGACAACTATACAGCGGTATGAGGATACTAGCATATTGGTAAACCGGAGTCTGGCAATGGAACGGTGTAATGCATTGGCGGTTCAACAGGGGACTAATGGTATCTACCGGGTCATCATTTTTTCTGTGAGGTTAAACCGGCCAATCTGGTATTCAATGGGTGTAAGAGAAGGAAGAAACAAGTTTCACATCTTGCTATGGTAATTTCAGATCTACCGCGCGTAGGAAAAACAAAATATATCCTGACCTAAATTCCAGTGTACTGAAGGTTCACCAAGATGAGATGAGTTGGATATCAAACAGGTGCTGAAACTACTAAAGCGTGAGATCTATGTGGTTTAAACTACTACCGCACGAGACCTATTTGGTTTTTGGATCTAACCCATGGATATAAATAAGGGAAAACAAGGGCGGCGGCGAACACCGATGAACGACAGAAACCCTAAGGGCAGATCTACGGTAAGAGAAAGGGGAGACTTACGGATGCTGTTGAGCAGCGGCGGTGCGCGGAGGAGCTCTGGTACGTTCAGGTCGATGCAGCGGCCAAGGTTGGTGCAGCAGTCGAAGGTTGACGGCGGCGGCTGAGGTCGAAGGTTCGGGCGTCGCGAGGATGAAGGTGAAGCAAAGAGGCACGCGGGGGAAACTGGAAAGACCCCCTGGCCCTATTTATAAGGAGATAAAACGACAGATACGAAAATCGAGGAGCCGGATTTTTGGATATAAGGTGATGCTGTCGCCTTGATTGTCGGAGGCTCGTTAATGACAGGTGACGTCACGGCGGTTTACCAAGATCCTAGAAGATGATGTCATGGTGGTTTACAAGACTGTGTGAAGATGTTGAAGAAGAAATTTTCTCAAGTATTGAGGATTGACATGAACCAGTTCAAATCAATCTGGGGCCTAATGTTGGGGATATTACCACTGGGCGTAAACCGGCTAGGAGAGGCCGGGTTAACTTCATAAGTAGTTCATCTGTATCTGAAGCCCATGAAGACAGACGGTGACGCTTCATGAAGGCCCAGGGCCCAAAGCCGGTTTAAGGCATGTAGACACAAACCGGTATTGAGATGTAAACTTGTGTCATAAGATATGCGTAGCAGAGACCGAGCCGGACACGATTATGAGCCGGCCACGGAGTCTATAAACCGACGGGCGTCAACCCATGTATATAAGGGGACGACCCGGCGGCGGTTCAGGGACAACAGACAACAACTCGAGACTCAGGCAAAGCGTTCTTGCTCCCTGGTCATCGAAACCCCATCAATTCCATCACAACTAGACATAGGCTTTTACCTTCATCGAAGGGGCCGAACTAGTATAAAACTCTCTTGCATCCCTTGTCCGCTTTAACCCCTTCAAGCAAACCCGTAGCGATGGCTCCACGACTAAGTCCTTTCTCTAGGACATCTGCCGTGACAAAACCACGACAGGTTCAGATCTGAACTCATGGCACACGGGCCCTAGTGACAAGCATTAAGCATAGCAAAGTCATAGCAACATCAATCTTAGAACATAATGGATACTAGGGATCAAATCCTAACAAAAATAACTCGATTACATGATAAATCTCATCCAACCCATCACCGTCCAGCAAGGCTACGATGGAATTACTCACGCACGGCGGTGAGCATCATGAAATTGGTGATGGAGGAAGGTTGATGATGACGACGGCGACGGATTCCCCTCTCCGGAGCCCCGAACGGACTCTAGATCAGCCCTCCCGAGAGAGATTAGGGCTTGGCGGTGGCTCCGTATCGTAAAACGCGATGAATCCTTCTCTCCGAATTTTTTCTCCCCGAACGTGAATATATAGAGTTGGAGTTGAGGTCGGTGGAGTCTCAGGGGGCCCACGAGGCAGGGCGGCGCGCCCCCACCCTCGTGGACAGGGTGTGGGCCCCCTGGTGTTGATTCTTTTGCCAGTATTTTTTATTTATTCCAAAAATATTCTCCGTGAAGTTTCAGGTCATTCCAAGAACTTTTATTTCTGCACAAAAATAACACCATGGCAATTCTGCTGAAAACAGCGCCAGTCCAGGTTAGTTCCATTCAAATCATGCAAGTTAGAGTCCAAAACAAGGGCAAAAGTGGAAAAGTAGATACGATGGAGACGTATCAACTCCCCCAAGCTTAAACCTTTGCTTGTCCTCAAGCAATTCAATTGACAAACTGAAAGTGATAAAGAAAAACTGTTACAAACTCTGTTTGCTCTTGTTGTTGTAAATATGTAAAGCCAGCATTCAAGTTTTCAGCAAAGACTATGAACTAACCATATTCACAATAACACTTAGGTCTCATGTTTACTCATATCAATGGCATAATCAACTAGCGAGCAATAATAATAAATCTCGGATGACAACACTTTCTCAAAACAATCATAATATGATATAACAAGATGGTATCTCGCTAACCCTTTCTGAGACCGCAAAACATAAATGCAGAGCACCTCTGAAGATCAAGGACCGACTAGACATTGTAATTCATGGTAAAAGAGATCCAGTCATACTCAATGAAAACTAATAGTAATGCATGCAAATGACAGCGGTGCTCTCCAACTGGTGCTTTTTAATAAGAGGATGATGACTCAACATAAAACTAAATAGATAAGCCCTTCGCAGAGGGAAGCAGGGATTTGTAGAGGTGTTAGAGCTCGAGTTTTGAAATAGAGATAGATAATATTTTGAGTGGCATACTTTCATTGTCAACATAACAACCGAGAGATCTCGATATCTTCCATGCTACACACATTATAGGTGGTTCCCAAACAGAATGGTAAAGTTTATACTCCCCCACCACCAGCAAGCATCAATCCATGGCTTGCCCGAAACAACGGGTGCCTCCAACTAACAACAATCCTGGGGGAGTTTTGTTTGCAATTATTTTGATTTGGTTTGAGCATGGGACTGGGCATCCCGGTTACCGGCCATTTTCTCGTGAGTGAGGAGCGGAGTCCACTCCTCGTTAGAATAACCCACCTAGCATGGAAGATATAGACAACCCTAGTTGATACATGAGCTATTCGAGCATAGAAAACAGAATTTCATTTGAAGGTTTAGAGTTTGGCACATACAAATTTACTTGGAATGGCAGGTAGATACCGCATATAGGAAGGTATGGTGGACTCCTATGGAATAACTTTGGGGTTTATGGAAGTGGATGCACAAGCAGTATTCCCGCTTAGTACAAGTGAAGGCTAGAAAGAGACTGGGAAGCGACCAACTAGAGAGCGACAACAGTCATGAACATGCATTAAAATTAATCAACACTGAGTGCAAGCATGAGTAGGATATAATTCACCCTGAACATAAATATCGTGGAGGCTGTGTTGATTTTGTTTCAACTACATGCGTGAACCTGTGCCAAGTCAAGCCACTCAAATCATTCAAAGGAGGATGCCACCCTATGATACCACATAACAACTATTTTAATAGCATGTTGGCACGCAAGGTAAACCATTATAAACTCCTAGCTAATTAAGCATGGCATGAGCAACTATAATCTCTAATTGTCATTGCAAACATGTTTCATTCATAATAGGCTGAATCAGGAACGATGAACTAATCATATTTACAAAAACAAGATAGGTCGAGTTCATACCAGCTTCTCTCAGCTCAATCAGTCAATCATATATCGTCATTATTGCCTTTCACTTGCACGACCGAACGGTGTGGATAATAATAATAATAATAGTGCACGTACATTGGACTAAGCTGGAATCTGCAAGCATTCAATACAAGGGAGAAGACAAGGTAATATGGGCTCTTGGTTAAATCAACAATAATGCATATGAGAGCCTCTCAACATTTTCATCATGGTCTTCTCCTCTCGACCCCCAAAGAAAAGAAAAGAAATAAAACTATTTACACGGGAAAGCTCCCAACAAGAAAAAAGAAGAACGAGAAATCTTTTTTGGTTTTCTTTTAACTACTACTACAGGCATGGAAAGTAAACTAGCTAAAAGCTACAACTATTTTTTTTGTTTTGTCTTAAGGTTTTTGAAACACACAAGAAGAAGGCTTAGAAAAGAAAATAAACTAGCATGCCTGACGAGCTGCAGCTTGGAGGCGAGCTGCCTCCGTCCTCCTCTCATACTCGTTCGCCTCCTCCCTGGTTATAACAAATATCCTTTTTGCCTGAAAGTCAAAGAAAGTAGGAGCGGGGAGAGCAATATGGACAGTGCGACATCTGTTGAAGATTAGTCGGTACTGGAGGAACTGTTCATTCCTCTCAACAAATTGATGGCGGACCATAGCGTTATAATCTAGATAAGCAGGAGGTAACTCCATATCATTTTCACGCATGGGTACATCAAGATAATTAGCTACACGAGTTGCATAAATTCCACCAAATAAGTCTCCACTTAAACCGTTAAGATGCAACCTTCGTGCAACAATAGCCCCCAAGTTATATTGTTTATCACCTAATACCGCACTTTTGAGGACACAAAGATCTGGAACGCACATGTGACAAGCTTCATCTTTACCGTTAATGCATCTACCTATAAAGAGAGCAAAATAATGTATGGAAGGAAAATGAATGCTCCCTATGGTAGCTTGTGTGATTTCTCTAGATTCCCCCACAGTGATACTAGCAAGAAAATCTTTATATTCAGATTTGCGAGGCTCACTAACATTGCCCCACTGCGGGAGTTTGCAAGCATTACTAAAATCTTCTAGGTCCATGGTATATGATTTATCATAAAGATCCAATAAAACAGTGTGAGAATTGCGCGAGGATGTAAATTTAAACCTTCTCACAAAGGAATCAGTTAGGTAGTGGTATTGCAGGCACTTACCTGACACGAAGCCCTCAAGATCAGCATTACGCACATATTGCGGGTTGATGCCTGCCCGGACCATAAACTCTTCTGACGGCCATTCACAAGGCCGCACTTGAGCTTCCCTTGGTAGTTGATTGTCTGGCTCACGTATCACGGGCCTTGGGCCTTGCTTCCTTGAGGAACCACCTTGGTACATTTTCCTAAACATAATTCTTCCTCTGAAAATTTTCTGAAATTTTTAGTGACTCAAAATAAAAGTGAACCAAACTCAACAAGATTGATAGCAACTACTCCCACAAGTGCCTAGAGGCTATATCATGCATTAGAACTACTTGGGACCATATAAATTTGACATGCAAGCTCAAGAACAGGGTCACCTTAGCAGCAAAAATTTGCAATAAATAAAGCACTAGAACAAAAACTAATTGGACCATTGGAGGAGTCACATACCGAAGAACAATCCCCCAAAACAGTTTTGTGAACGGAGCTTTCAGCAAGGAGATCGAAAATGGCAGCAAGATGAGCTAGAACACGGGTTTGAGCTATGGGAGGATTTTTCTGGAGGAAGACGAAGTGAGAGGGTGCAGGAATAAGTGGAGGGGGTCCACATGGGGTCCATGAGGCAGGGGGCACGCCCCAGGGGGTGGGCGCGCCCTGGACCCTCGTGGCCAGGTGGTGGCTCCCCCTGATGTGTTCTCATTGCCAGATATTCTTAAATATTCTTAAAAAATCATATATAATTTTCAGCACATTTGGAGAACTTTTATTTTCGGGGTATTTTTTATTGCAAGGATAATTAAGAAAATAAACAGAAAATACTATTTTTGCTTTATTTAATCTAAATAACAGAAAGTAAAAGGAGGGTACAGAGAGTTGCGCTTTCTAACTTCATCCATCTCATGCTCATCAAAAGGAATCCACTAACAAGGTTGATCAAGTCTTGTCAACAAACTCTTTCCGAATTGCATGAAACCAGAGAATTTTTGAATAACACTAAGTTACCTCAACGGGGATATGCACATCCCCAACAATAAGAATATCATATTTCTTCTTGACAGTAGGAAGAGGGAATTCAAAAACTCCAATAGTAATCGTTGGAATTTTTCCAATAAAATTGATACTGTGGACTTGAGGTTGTTTCCTCGGAAAGTGCACCGTATGCTCATTACCATTAACATGAAAAGTGGCATTGCCTTTGTTGCAATCAATAACAGCCCCTGCAGTATTCAAAAAGGGTCTACCAAGGATAATCGACAAACTATCGTCCTCGGGAATATCAAGAATAACAAAGTCCGTTAAAATAGTAAAGTTCGCAACCACAATAGGCACATCCTCACAAATACCGACAGGTATAGCAGTTGATTTATTGGCCATTTGCAAAGATATTTCAGTAGGTGTCAACTTATTCAAATCAAGTCTACGATATAAAGAGAGAGGCATAACACTAACACCGGCTCCAAGACCACATAAAGCAGTTTTAACATAGTTTCTTTTAATGGAGCATGGTATAGTTGGTACTCCTGGATCTCCAAGTTTCTTAGGTATTCCACCTTTAAAAGTATAATTAGCAAGCATGGTGGAAATTTCAGCTTCCGGTATCTTTCTTTTATTTGTCACAATATCTTTCATGTACTTAGCATAAGGATTAATTTTAAGCATATCAGTGAAACACATACGCAAAAAGATAGGTCTAATCATTTCAGCAAAGCGCTCAAAATCCTCGTCATCCTTTTTCTTGGATGGTTTAGGAGGAAAAGGCATGGGTTTCTGAACCCATGGTTCTCTTTCTTTACGGTGCTTCCTAGCAACGAAGTCTCTCTTATCATAACATTGATTCTTTGATTGTGGGTAATCAAGATCAATAGCAGGTTCAATCTCTACATCACTGTCATTGCTAGGTTGAGCATCAACATGAACATCATCATCAATATTATCACTAGGTTCATGTTCATTACCAGATTGTGTTTCAGCATCAGAAATATAAATATCATTGGTATTCTCAGGTGTGTCAACAATAGGTTCACTAGAAGCATGCAAACTCCTATCATTTTTCTTTTTCTTCTTTTTAGAAGGACT
The DNA here is from genome assembly GCF_018294505.1 of Triticum aestivum. Classification (NCBI taxonomy): domain Eukaryota; kingdom Viridiplantae; phylum Streptophyta; class Magnoliopsida; order Poales; family Poaceae; genus Triticum; species Triticum aestivum. The sequence continues at coordinate 152,511,409 of NC_057799.1, read as the reverse complement.
AGGTGCATCAACATTAGTTCTCTGAGAATCTTGCTCTACTCTCTTAGGGTGGCCCTCAGGATACAGACGTTCCTGAGTCATTTTACCCCCTCTAGTCACAACTCTAACAGCATTATCATTTTTCTTATTATTTAATTCATTGAGCAAATCATTTTGTGCTTTAAGCACTTGTTCTACATGAGTGGTAACCATAGAAGCATGTTTACTAATAAGTTTAAGGTCACCTTTAACTCTAGACATATAATCACTCAAGTGTTCAATCATATAAGCATTACGTTTCAATTGTGTACCAACATAAGCATTGAAGTTTTCTTGTTTAACAATAAAATTATCAAACTCGTCTAAGCACTGGCTAGCAGACCTATAACAAGGAATATCACCTTCATCAAATCTATAGAGAGAATTTACCTTTACTACCTGTGTTGGGTTATCAAGACCATGTATTTCTTCAATAGGTGGTAATTCTTAACATCTTCAGCTTTAATACCCTTTTATTTCATAGATTTCTTTGCCTCTTGCATATCTTCAGGACTGAGAAATAGTATACCCCTTTTCTTCGGAGTTGGTTCAGGAAGTGTCCAATTATTATCATTACTCAACATATTATTCAATAGCAATTCAGCTTGATCAGCAGTTCTTTCCCTGAAAACACAACCAGCACAACTATCCAGGTGGTCTCTGGAAGCATCGGTTAGTCCATTATAAGAGATATCAAGTATTTCATTTTTCTTGAGAGGATGATCACGCAAAAGCATTAAGTAATAGGAGAAGCCTCCCCCAAGGTTGTGGGAGACTCTCTTCTTTAGTTGGCACAAAATTATATATTTCCCTTAAGGCAGCTTGTTTCTTATGAGCGGGAACAGAAGTAATAAATCATATCCTGGGGACGACGCACACAACCAGGAGTAAAAGAATTAAACCATGTTTTATCATCACCTTTTAATGAGTACGGAAATAACTTAAGGATATAGTAGTAACGAATTTTTTCCTCATGAGTGAATAGGGTGGCTATATCATTTAATTTAGTAAGATGTGCCACAATAGTTCCAGATTCATAGCCATAAAAAGGATCAGATTCAACCAAATTAATTAACTCAGGGTCGACAGAGAAATCATAATCCTTATCAGAAATACAGATCGGTGAAGTAGCAAAAAGCAGGGTCATATTTCATTCTAGCATTCAAATATTTTTCTTTCAGCTTAGCTAACAGTTTCTTAAGATCATATCTATCTTTGTAAGCAAAAAAGTCTCTAGCAGTTTCTTCATCCATAACATAACCCTCAGGTACATCAGGCAATTCATATATAGGGGGAGAATCTTCATCATCACTTTCATCAATATTATTAGTTTCAATAATTTCATTCTCTCTAACCCTAGCAAGTTGTTCATCAAGAAATTCACCTAATGGCACAATATTATCAAGCATAGAAGTAGTTTCATCATAAGTATCATGCAAAGCAGAAGTGGCATCATCAATAACATGCGACATATCAGAATCAATAGCAGGAGTAGGTGTCGCAAGTTTACTCATAACAGAAGGTGAATCAAGTGCAGAGTTAGATGGCAGATTTTTACCTCCCCTCGTAGTTGAGGGATAAATCTTGGTTTTTTCGTCTTTCAAGTTCCTCATAGTGATCAACAGATATAAATCCCAAGTGACTCAAAGAATAGAGCTATGCTCCTCGGCAACGGCGCCAGAAAATATTCTTGATAACCCACAAGTATAGGGGATCGCAACGGTTTTCGAGGGTAGAGTATTCAACCCAAATTTATTGATTCGACACAAGGGGAGCCAAAGAATATTCTCAAGTATTAGCAGCTGAGTTGTCAATTCAACCACACCTGGAAAACTTAATATGTGCAGCAAAGTATTTAGTAGCAAAGTAGTATGGAAATAATGGTAATGGTGGCAAAAGTAACAGTAGCAGTTTTGTAGTAACTGTAACAGTGGCAACGGAAAAGTAACTAAGCAAAGATCAATATGTGAAAAGCTCGTAGGCATTGGATCAGTGATGGATAATTATGTCAGATGCGATTCCTCATGCAACAGTTATAACATAGGGTGACACAGAACTAGCTCCAGTTCATCAATGTAATGTAGGCATGTATTCCGAATATAGTCATACGTGCTTATGGAAAAGAACTTGCATGACATCTTTTGTCCTACCCTCCCATGGCAGCGGGGTCCTATTGGAAACAAAGGGATATTAAGGCCTCCTTTTAATAGAGTACCGGACCAAAGCATTAACACTTAGTGAATACATGAACTCCTCAAACTACGGTCATCATCGGGAGTGGTCCCGATTATTGTCACTTCGAGGTTGCCGGATCATAACACATAGTAGGTGACTAATGACTTGCAAGATAGGATCAAGAACTCACATATATTCATGAAAACATAATAGGTTCAGATCTGAACTCATGGCACTTGGGCCCTAGTGACAGGCATTAAGCATAGCAAAGTCATAGCAACATCAATCTTAGAACATAATGGATACTAGGGATCAAATCCTAACAAAACTAACTCAATTACATGATAAATCTCATCAAACCCATCACTGTCCAGCAAGCCTACGATGGAATTACTCACGCACAACGGTGAGCATCATGAAATTGGTGATGGAGGAAGGTTGATGATGACGACGGCGACAGATTCCCCTCTCCGGAGCCCCGAACGGACTCCAGATCAGCCCTCCCGAGAGAGATTAGGGCTTGGCGGCGGCTCCGTATCATAAAACATGATGAATCCCTCTCTCTGATTTTTTTCTCCCCGAACGTGAATATATAGAGTTGGAGTTGAGGTCGGTGGAGTCTCAGGGGGGGCCACGAGGCAGGGGGCACGCCCCCACCCTCGTGGACAGGGTGTGGGCCCCCTGGTTTTGATTCTTTCGCCAGTATTTTTTATTTATTCCAAAAATATTCTCCGTGAAGTTTCAGGTCATTCCGAGAACTTTTATTTCTGCACAAAAATAACACCATGGCAATTGTGCTGAAAACAGCGCCAGTCCGGGTTAGTTCTATTCAAATCATGCAAGTTAGAGTCCAAAACAAGGGCAAAAGTGTTTGGAAAAGTAGATACGATGGAGACGTATCACACCACAGTCGAACCAGTCAACCCTCGTACTACCCTCCGAATGTTCCCAGGCTCCGCGTCGTTCCCTGCCTCACTGTCGTCCACCTCCTGGTGCTGTCCAGGCGGCGTGGTCAACGAATGACAGCCAGCGGAAGAGGACTGTATGCGGTGAGGCTAACAGATGGACCCACTAGCTACATCTTGACACACAAGGAAGTGCCTCCATATTATGCGCAAAAAAAAGAATCCTCCCCCTGTCAGCTCGGACCCACCAGCTACATCTTCGCACGCAAGGAAGTGCCTCCTTATCCTCCCTGACAGCCGGAACCCACCCGGTCGAAGCTACGTAGCGTTGTCATTCTGGTCGCAAACGTGTACGTACATACTGGTCCATCGGTCTGTCTGCCATGATGAACCGTGGCCCAGTAAGGAGCGGTAGTTGTTCAGGCGGTCCCGTCTGTATCGTGTACACATACGTACGTACATACGGGCGGGGTCTCGAACGCCTACTCGTGCATATGTATGGCCAGGGCTCGTGTACATGGATAGGTAACGAAGGGCCGCAACGACGTCCTGTTCATCGGCAGCCAACCGGCTGGGTCGGAACGGAGGAAATAGTGTCGTGTTCACCGGGAGCCAAGTGACTGGGTCGGAATGCGTCCTGTTCATCGCGAGGCAACAGACTGGGTCGGAATGGGTCGTGTTCAATTCAGCAACCTACTGGCTTGGACGGAACAGCCGGAACGGGGTCTGGTGTACCGCAAAACAAAGGAAAATGGCCTTGTGTTCGACCGCGTATGGTCGGGACGGGGTCCTGTTCATCGGGAAGGGTCTGGCATACCGTAAAACGGAGGAAACGGACTTGTGTTCGAGCACCTACGGTCGAAACGGGGTGCTGTTAATCGGGAGGGGTGTGGCGTACTTCAAAACAGAGGAAACGGACTTGTGTTGGAGCGCCTATACGGTCGAAACGGGGGTCCTGTTCATCGACAGGGGTGTGGCGTACCGCAAAACGGGACTCCACGGGCTACTGTTCATCCACCGTCTACTGCCTCGCTCCAGCCTCCACGGGCTACTGTTCATCCACCGTCGACTTCCTCCAGCCTCCACCTGCTACTATTCATCCATCGTCGACTTCCTCCAGTCTCCACCAGCTACTATCCACCTTGGGGGTCCTGTTCATCCAGCCTCCACCGGCTACTGTTCAACCAACCCTCTCCATGGGGTCCTGTTCAACCACCCCTCCACGGGCTACTGTTCATCCAGCCCTCCACTGACTACTGTTCAACCAGCCCTCCACGGGGTCCTGTTCATCCACCCCTCCACGGGGTCCTGTTCATCCACCCCCATCAGCTCGATTGATTGGGGTCCTGTTCATCCAGCGGCAATGGCCTCTAGCTACTACCACGGGGAACTGTTCATCCCACCACCCAACAACGCTCACTGTTCATCAAGAGGCAGTAGGTTCAGTTAACAACCAGGGATCGATCGATCGCTCGGGTTCAGTAACGCGTAGCCTGCAGTGCAATCGCTCGGGTTCAGTAGGCGAACGCCTCGCTTGGGTTCAGTTAGAGCCCAACGCATCACACCACGCGCGTTCATGTATGAGAGAAACGCGCATCGCTCGGCCCCGACCACCCGCCGTAACCGGGAACTCCCCAATATTTTCCTCGCCGTCGCTTCTACCACGGTTTTTTTTCGTCATGGACGGCCCAAAGAATGTCATGCAGCTGCGTCTCCGGCCCGCCCAGGACGAAAAGCCCATTTTCTGTCATGATTTTTTTGTTGGAAATATGCCCTAGAGGCAATAATAAATGGTTATTATTATATTTCTTTGATCATGATAATTGTCTATTGTTCATGCTATAATTGTGTTATCCGGAAATCGTAATACATGTGTGAATACATAGACCACAACGTGTCCCTAGTAAGCCTCTAGTTGACTAGCTCGTTGATCAACAGATAGTCATGGTTTCCTGACTATGGACATTGGATGTCATTGATAACGGGATCACATCATTAGGAGAATGATGTGATGGACAAGACCCAATCCTAAGCATAGCTCAAAGATCGTGTAGTTCGTTTGCTAGAGCTTTTCCAATGTCAAGTATCTTTTCCTTGGACCATGAGATCGTGCAACTCCCGGATGCCGTAGGAGTGCTTTGGGTGTGCCAAACGTCACAACGTAACTGGGTGACTATAAAGGTGCACTACGGGTATCTCCGAAAGTGTCTGTTGGGTTGGCACGGATCGAGACTGGGATTTGTCACTCCGTATGACGGAGAGGTATCTCTGGGCCCACTCGGTAATGCATCATCATAATGAACTCAATGTGACTAAGGAGTTAGTCACGGGATCATGCATTGCGGTACGAGTAAAGAGACTTGCCGGTAACGAGATTGAACAAGGTATTGGGATACCGACGATCGAATCTCGGGCAAGTAACATACCGATTGACAAAGGGAATTGTATACGGGATTGATTGAATCCTCGACATCGTGGTTCATCCGATGAGATCATCGTGGAACATGTGGGAGCCAACATGGGTATCCAGATCCCGCTATTGGTTATTGACCGGAGAGGCGTCTCGGTCATGTCTGCATGTCTCCCGAACCCGTAGGGTCTACACACTTAAGGTTCGGTGACGCTAGGGTTGTAGAGATATGAGTATGCGGAAACCCGAAAGTTGTTCGGAGTCCCGGATGAGATCCCGGACGTCACGAGGAGTTCCGGAATGGTCCGGAGGTGAAGAATTATATATAGGAAGTCCAGTTTCGGCCACCGAGAAAGTTTCGGGGGTTATCGGTATTGTA
>NC_057799.1:152504496-152505065 GCF_018294505.1 Triticum aestivum | reverse complement strand
CCCCCCCCTTGGGCCTCCCCCTGCGCCTAGGGTTGGAAACCTTAGGGGTGGGGGGCGCCCCACTTGACTTGGGGGGAAGCCACCCCCCTTCCCCCTTGGCCGCCGCCCCCCATGTAGATGGGTTCCAGGGCCGGCGTCCCCCCTTCAGGGGTCCTATAAATAGTGGGGGGAGGGAGGGCAGCAACACCACAGCCCCTGGCGCCTCCCTCTCCCCCTGCAACACCTCTCCCTCCCGCTTGTGCTTGGCGAAGCCCTGCCGGGATCCCGCTACTTCCACCACCACGCCGTCGTGCTGCTGGATCTCCATCAACCTCTCCTTCCCCCTTGCTGGATCAAGAAGGAGGAGACGTCGCTGCTCCGTACGTGTGTTGAATGAGGAGGTGTCGTCCGTTCGGCACTCGGTCATCGGTGATTTGGATCACGACGAATACGACTCCATCAACCCCGTTCACTTGAACGCTTCCGCTCGCGATCTACAAGGGTATGTAGATGCACTCCTTCCCTCTCGTTGCTAGTAGACTCCATAGATGGATCTTGGTGATGCGTAGAAAATTTTAAAATTCTGCTAC
>NC_057799.1:152498973-152504309 GCF_018294505.1 Triticum aestivum | reverse complement strand
ATCCCCAACATTTTTGTCATAGAAGTAGGAGCCCACCACATCTATGATGATACCGGGTTTTGTCACACTTATCCTCATAGAAGTGTCAAAAGCATGATAGAAAAAAATTCGTTCGGCCCAAAATTTCACGGATGTGTGTTTTTTTGTAGTGATGGGCAGTTTTACCCAGGTTCGGGCCGCCGCGAGGCTTAAAACCCTACTCCTGATTTGGTGGATTGATGAGGGACTATGGTGGAGACGCAACGCTCTAGCCCGGCAAGGTTGCCTCGGGGTGAGAGCGGCTACGCATGTATGAGTAGACAAGGGTCTGAATCCTTTCTATGGTTGCCATGGCCCTCCTTTTATAGATCAAGGGGTCACCACAATGGCAAATCAGTCATTGTGTACTGATTAGATAGCAAATAGTGCTATCATACCTAACTCTGTTGGCAGGACAGAGGGCATTAAATGCGTTGCTTAGTGTCACATCATAGCGCAGCCCGGCAAGCTTTGCCGGGTCGTTTGGCCACCTTCTCGCCTGCCTGCGTGACACATCTCTAGTCGGGTGTCACTTGGAGGTGATTTCCGTAGGAAGTGGCTGCCACGTGCCAAATAACAACCACTTAGTCACTTGGGGGCTCGACACCGCACTGATCGGTGACTTGCGTTGCTGTGAGGTGGAGCGGTGGAGCCTTGGCGGGGTAGTCCGCTCTCCATCGTGCCTGGCAGGCCTGCCGGGACGGTCCTGAGACTTGTCTTCGGGGCAACCTCGACCTTGCTAGGCCCGCCTGCCCGGCAAGGGAGGGTTTTTCCTTGGTGGTTTCTTGCTCATTTAGCTTGACTTGGTCTTCTTGATCCACCCTTTGATTTATCAAAGAGCTGATCTCTTCTACTTGGTCTGGTCTTGGACATCACAACCTTGCTCTTGAGCCTGTGCACGGTCTGGGCAACACACCCAGGGTTTGTTGCACCGACACCATGGCTCTAAGACCACAGAAGACGAGATAGACCGGCAATTGCGCCAACGGGAGGCACGAGAAACCCTAGCGCTTGGGGTGCCAAATTCAGTTACCGTCGAGCCTTTAAAATGCTTATTACTAGGAAAGACTTCTATGTGATGGGCCGACACTTCTCGACAGCACCACTCTGGGATGGGGAAGAGGGGGCGAATGTGACGCCCTCATCTTCCATGAGGCGAGGACGTACAACGAGTCATCCGTCCAGGTGGAGCCAGCGGGTGGACATGCGAACACTGAAGGGCCCAGCGGACAGACATTGCAAGCACAGTAGTGTTTCGCGAGACCGACAGCCCCGGGAGGTGGTGTGGTGGACCTTGGGCCACTTGTAAGTGAGTAGGAGCGAGAGGGGTTAGAGCAACTCCAACGCGGCGACCCATGTCGTCCGTCGCCGACCGTTTGGGTCGCCGCGGACCAAAATCCTGGCCCAACGCACCGACCCATTCCCAAAACGCATCCATTTCCGGCCCAAATATGCGCCTAAAATGTGTCGGGGCGGACGCGCCGCGGGCCAGCTCGGTGTTCGCCGTGTCCCCACATGGCGGCCGGTCAACTGCCTCCCGCATCTTAACTAATGACGACCACGGGCCCATGCCTCAGCGACGGCGAGCATCCTTTATTAATCCGAGCGTGCGGGGGGGGGGGGGCTCGTGCTCTTCCAGCCTCCCGTCCCCATCTAGCCACCCATGTTGCTCCCCCGCCGGAGACAAACCTTAGCCAGCTTGCGCCACCATGTTCTTCTTCACCGGCAAAAACAAGGGCAAGTCCCCCGCCTCATCCTCTTCACGCACGATCCCCCGCCGCCGTTGGCATCAGCCCGCCCGGCGAGGCAGCGGATAGGCGTCCCTGTGCACCAGGCGAGGTGACACTGGGAGCACTGCATCCCCCCTTACCCCGACGTTACGCTGCCACATGACTAGCATTTGGATCCAGATAGGATCCTAGTGTCGGCGATGCCGCGGACGGCGGGGGCTCACGCGGAGGAGGTGCGTTGTTGGCGGGATCTGCTAACGCCGACGCAGCGTCTCAACCCTGCCTACGCAACCGACTCTCCCGACTGCGAGGTCTGGTTCGCCGTCGAATACAAGCAGCAGCACCGACTCGGCGTCCAGCACGTGCGAGCGGCGCAAGGAGGAGTAAGAGGCGCCGTACCAGGCGCGCATGGAGGAGACCATGGCATTCTCCGCTGCCAGAGACTGCGTCGTGCCACCGTTGGCGCCGCCGTCCCCTGTCAAGACCGAGTCGGCTCCGTCCCCTATGTTGGTGCCCCAGCGATGGACCTGGCAAGGAGAGGTCCGTGAGTGCGTCAGCACGCCACCCATCTGACTTGGGGCGACGCCAACGTAGGAGCAAATGTACCTCGAGCACTGGCGAAGCGCCCGCTGGCGGAGGAGCGTCGCGAGGGCGAGCGCCTGGAAAAGTGGGAGCGCGACCCGGAAGAGGAGCTGCGGGAGGCGGAGGAGCGGGAGTGCCAGGCCCGCGCTGCCCAGCTGGCGGCGGTCAAGCCGACGCCGCAGGACGTTGCCACAGCCTAGGAGACGGCGTTCCCCTAGGCTGGCCCGGTGCCGACGCTCATCGACCCCACCGGCCCCAACCATGACGATGAGGAGGCCTCAGGCAGTGCTCCTCGACCTAGTTTTTAGTTAAATTAAATATTTTTAATTAATGTAATGTGGACTCGTGGACTATAGCCGTAAAACGGAGGAAACGGACTTGTGTTCGAGCACCTATGGTCGAAACGGGGTGCTGTTAATCGGGAGGGGTGTGGCGTACTTCAAAACAGAGGAAACGGACTTGTGTTGGAGCGCCTATACGGTCGAAACGGGGGTCCTGTTCATCGACAGGGGTGTGGCGTACCGCAAAACGGGACTCCACGGGCTACTGTTCATCCACCGTCTACTGCCTCGCTCCAGCCTCCACGGGCTACTGTTCATCCACCGTCGACTTCCTCCAGCCTCCACCTGCTACTATTCATCCATCGTCGACTTCCTCCAGTCTCCACCAGCTACTATTCACCTTGGGGGTCCTGTTCATCCAGCCTCCACCGGCTACTGTTCAACCAACCCTCTCCATGGGGTCCTGTTCAACCACCCCTCCACGGGCTACTGTTCATCCAGCCCTCCACTGACTACTGTTCAACCAGCCCTCCACGGGGTCCTGTTCATCCACCCCTCCACGGGGTCCTGTTCATCCACCCCCATCATCTCGATCGATTGGGGTCCTGTTCATCCAGCGGCAATGGCCTCTAGCTACTACCACGGGGAACTGTTCATCCCACCACCCAACAACGCTCACTGTTCATCAAGAGGCAGCAGGTTCAGTTAACAACCAGGGATCGATCGATCACTCGGGTTCAGTAACGCGTAGCCTGCAGTGCAATCGCTCGGGTTCAGTAGGTGAACGCCTCGCTTGGGTTCAGTTAGAGCCCAACGCATCACACCCACGCGCGTTCATGTATGAGAGAAACGCGCATCGCTCGGCCCCGACCACCCGCCGTAACCGGGAACTCCCCAATATTTTCCTCGCCGTCGCTTCTACCACGGTTTTTTTTCGTCATGGACGGCCCAAAGAATGTCATGCAGCTGCGTCTCCGGCCTGCCCAGGACGAAAAGCCCATTTTCTGTCATGATTTTTTTGTTGGAAATATGCCCTAGAGGCAATAATAAATGGTTATTATTATATTTCTTTGATCATGATAATTGTCTATTGTTCATGCTATAATTGTGTTATCCGGAAATCGTAATACATGTGTGAATACATAGACCACAACGTGTCCCTAGTAAGCCTCTAGTTGACTAGCTCGTTGATCAACAGATAGTCATGGTTTCCTGACTATGGACATTGGATGTCATTGATAACGGGATCACATCATTAGGAGAATGATGTGATGGACAAGACCCAATCCTAAGCATAGCTCAAAGATCGTGTAGTTCGTTTGCTAGAGCTTTTCCAATGTCAAGTATCTTTTCCTTGGACCATGAGATCGTGCAACTCCCGGATGCCGTAGGAGTGCTTTGGGTGTGCCAAACGTCACAACGTAACTGGGTGACTATAAAGGTGCACTACGGGTATCTCCGAAAGTGTCTGTTGGGTTGGCACGGATCGAGACTGGGATTTGTCACTCCGTATGACGGAGAGGTATCTCTGGGCCCACTCGGTAATGCATCATCATAATGAACTCAATGTGACTAAGGAGTTAGTCACGGGATCATGCATTGCGGTACGAGTAAAGAGACTTGCCGGTAACGAGATTGAACAAGGTATTGGGATACCGACGATCGAATCTCGGGCAAGTAACATACCGATTGACAAAGGGAATTGTATACGGGATTGATTGAATCCTCGACATCGTGGTTCATCCGATGAGATCATCGTGGAACATGTGGGAGCCAACATGGGTATCCAGATCCCGCTATTGGTTATTGACCGGAGAGGCGTCTCGGTCATGTCTGCATGTCTCCCGAACCCGTAGGGTCTACACACTTAAGGTTCGGTGACGCTAGGGTTGTAGAGATATGAGTATGCGGAAACCCGAAAGTTGTTCGGAGTCCCGGATGAGATCCCGGACGTCACGAGGAGTTCCGGAATGGTCCGGAGGTGAAGAATTATATATAGGAAGTCCAGTTTCGGCCACCGGGAAAGTTTCGGGGGTTATCGGTATTGTACCGGGACCACCGGAAGGGTCCCGGGGGTCCACCGAGTGGGGCCACCTATCCCGGAGGGCCCCATGGGCTGAAGTGGGAAGCGAACCAGCCCTTAGTGGGCTGGGGCGCCCCCCCCTTGGGCCTCCCCCTGCGCCTAGGGTTGGAAACCTTAGGGGTGGGGGGCGCCCCACTTGACTTGGGGGGAAGCCACCCCCCTTCCCCCTTGGCCGCCGCCCCCCATGTAGATGGGTTCCAGGGCCGGCGTCCCCCCTTCAGGGGTCCTATAAATAGTGGGGGGAGGGAGGGCAGCAACACCACAGCCCCTGGCGCCTCCCTCTCCCCCTGCAACACCTCTCCCTCCCGCTTGTGCTTGGCGAAGCCCTGCCGGGATCCCGCTACTTCCACCACCACGCCGTCGTGCTGCTGGATCTCCATCAACCTCTCCTTCCCCCTTGCTGGATCAAGAAGGAGGAGACGTCGCTGCTCCGTACGTGTGTTGAATGAGGAGGTGTCGTCCGTTCGGCACTCGGTCATCGGTGATTTGGATCACGACGAATACGACTCCATCAACCCCGTTCACTTGAACGCTTCCGCTCGCGATCTACAAGGGTATGTAGATGCACTCCTTCCCTCTCGTTGCTAGTAGACTCCATAGATGGATCTTGGTGATGCGTAGAAAATTTTAAAATTCTGCTAC
>NC_057799.1:152497700-152498963 GCF_018294505.1 Triticum aestivum | reverse complement strand
ATCCCCAACATTTTTGTCATAGAAGTAGGAGCCCACCACATCTATGATGATACCGGGTTTTGTCACACTTATCCTCATAGAAGTGTCAAAAGCATGATAGAAAAAAATTCGTTCGGCCCAAAATTTCACGGATGTGTGTTTTTTTGTAGTGATGGGCAGTTTTACCCAGGTTCGGGCCGCCGCGAGGCTTAAAACCCTACTCCTGATTTGGTGGATTGATGAGGGACTATGGTGGAGACGCAACGCTCTAGCCCGGCAAGGTTGCCTCGGGGTGAGAGCGGCTACGCATGTATGAGTAGACAAGGGTCTGAATCCTTTCTATGGTTGCCATGGCCCTCCTTTTATAGATCAAGGGGTCACCACAATGGCAAATCAGTCATTGTGTACTGATTAGATAGCAAATAGTGCTATCATACCTAACTCTGTTGGCAGGACAGAGGGCATTAAATGCGTTGCTTAGTGTCACATCATAGCGCAGCCCGGCAAGCTTTGCCGGGTCGTTTGGCCACCTTCTCGCCTGCCTGCGTGACACATCTCTAGTCGGGTGTCACTTGGAGGTGATTTCCGTAGGAAGTGGCTGCCACGTGCCAAATAACAACCACTTAGTCACTTGGGGGCTCGACACCGCACTGATCGGTGACTTGCGTTGCTGTGAGGTGGAGCGGTGGAGCCTTGGCGGGGTAGTCCGCTCTCCATCGTGCCTGGCAGGCCTGCCGGGACGGTCCTGAGACTTGTCTTCGGGGCAACCTCGACCTTGCTAGGCCCGCCTGCCCGGCAAGGGAGGGTTTTTCCTTGGTGGTTTCTTGCTCATTTAGCTTGACTTGGTCTTCTTGATCCACCCTTTGATTTATCAAAGAGCTGATCTCTTCTACTTGGTCTGGTCTTGGACATCACAACCTTGCTCTTGAGCCTGTGCACGGTCTGGGCAACACACCCAGGGTTTGTTGCACCGACACCATGGCTCTAAGACCACAGAAGACGAGATAGACCGGCAATTGCGCCAACGGGAGGCACGAGAAACCCTAGCGCTTGGGGTGCCAAATTCAGTTACCGTCGAGCCTTTAAAATGCTTATTACTAGGAAAGACTTCTATGTGATGGGCCGACACTTCTCGACAGCACCACTCTGGGATGGGGAAGAGGGGGCGAATGTGACGCCCTCATCTTCCATGAGGCGAGGACGTACAACGAGTCATCCGTCCAGGTGGAGCCAGCGGGTGGACATGCGAACACTGAAGGGCCCAGCGGACAGACATTGCAAGCA
>NC_057799.1:152495734-152497466 GCF_018294505.1 Triticum aestivum | reverse complement strand
AGTAGTGTTTCGCGAGACCGACAGCCCCGGGAGGTGGTGTGGTGGACCTTGGGCCACTTGTAAGTGAGTAGGAGCGAGAGGGGTTAGAGCAACTCCAACGCGGCGACCCATGTCGTCCGTCGCCGACCGTTTGGGTCGCCGCGGACCAAAATCCTGGCCCAACGCACCGACCCATTCCCAAAACGCATCCATTTCCGGCCCAAATATGCGCCTAAAATGTGTCGGGGCGGACGCGCCGCGGGCCAGCTCGGTGTTCGCCGTGTCCCCACATGGCGGCCGGTCAACTGCCTCCCGCATCTTAACTAATGACGACCACGGGCCCATGCCTCAGCGACGGCGAGCATCCTTTATTAATCCGAGCGTGCGGGGGGGGGGGCTCGTGCTCTTCCAGCCTCCCGTCCCCATCTAGCCACCCATGTTGCTCCCCCGCCGGAGACAAACCTTAGCCAGCTTGCGCCACCATGTTCTTCTTCACCGGCAAAAACAAGGGCAAGTCCCCCGCCTCATCCTCTTCACGCACGATCCCCCGCCGCCGTTGGCATCAGCCCGCCCGGCGAGGCAGCGGATAGGCGTCCCTGTGCACCAGGCGAGGTGACACTGGGAGCACTGCATCCCCCCTTACCCCGACGTTACGCTGCCACATGAGTGGTATTTGGATCCAGATAGGATCCTAGTGTCGGCGATGCCGCGGACGGCGCGGGCTCACGCGGAGGAGGTGCGTCGTTGGCGGGATCTGCTAACGCCGACGCAGCGTCTCAACCCTGCCTACGCAACCGACTCTCCCGACTGCGAGGTCTGGTTCGCCGTCGAATACAAGCAGCAGCACCGACTCGGCGTCCAGCACGTGCGAGCGGCGCAAGGAGGAGTAAGAGGCGCCGTACCAGGCGCGCATGGAGGAGACCATGGCATTCTCCGTTGCCAGAGACTGCGTCGTGCCACCGTTGGCGCCGCCGTCCCCTGTCAAGACCGAGTCGGCTCCGTCCCCTATGTTGGTGCCCCAGCGATGGACCTGGCAAGGAGAGGTCCGTGAGTGCGTCAGCACGCCACCCATCTGACTTGGGGCGACGCCAACGTAGGAGCAAATGTACCTCGAGCACTGGCGAAGCGCCCGCTGGCGGAGGAGCGTCGCGAGGGCGAGCGCCTGGAAAAGTGGGAGCGCGACGCGGAAGAGGAGCTGCGGGAGGCGGAGGAGCGGGAGTGCCAGGCCCGCGCTGCCCAGCTGGCGGCGGTCAAGCCGACGCCGCAGGACGTTGCCACAGCCTAGGAGACGGCGTTCCCCTAGGCTGGCCCGGCGCCGACGCTCATCGACCCCACCGGCCCCAACCATGACGATGAGGAGGCCTCAGGCAGTGCTCCTCGACCTAGTTTTTAGTTAAATTAAATATTTTTAATTAATGTAATGTGGACTCGTGGACTATAGCCGGCCTTTGTGGCCGGCATTTATGTTTAATTAACGTCTTTAATTCCAACATATTTGCGCTTTTTATTTTTTTGCACGTGAACTAAAAAATGGGTTGGAGCTGCGTTGGGTGCAAGCGCCAACCAAACGCGAAAGCAAACATGGATGTCCGCGAGCGCCAACGAGGGCCTTCACTGAACCAAAAGGTGAAAACACGCGAGTCGGGTAGCCCCGAGCGCTCCCGACCCCGAGCTCCCTCCTCCGCATAGGGTTCCTGCGCCGCCGCCGGCGGCTCCCCCGCGCGGAGCCGCGGCCGCGGCCGGAGCCCGCCGT
>NC_057799.1:152492302-152495218 GCF_018294505.1 Triticum aestivum | reverse complement strand
CATGCCCGGCCGGTGGGGGCTGGCGGCGGTGCTCCTCGGTCGGCGTCGGTGTGGCCCGTCGGCGGTGATGTCGCGTGCCATGGTGGTGCTCGACGCGGCGGTGCGGCCGTTGGCCGTGGGGCGGCGCGGTGGCGCCCGCCCAGCCCAGATCTGGGCCCATTTGGGCCCCATCTGGGTTTGGGTGGGCCGGTGGCTCGGTGTTCAGCGGCGTCGTTTCCTGGTGATGGCATGGTGGCGGCAGTCTCGGGTGGTGAGGACTTCATCGGTCGGCGAGTTGCAGCGTGGCGACAGGATTGTCCGGGTCCAAGTGGACCCGGCCGGGCCGTCGAGGCCCGGCAAGTCCTCGTCGCCGCGTCCGGTCGGCTCCGCTGCGGTGGTGGAGGTTGTCCCCTCCCCCCGTCCGAGTTGTGCTCGCTCCCGTGGCCGGGGTCTCCTTACCCGAGCTAGGCCTCGTGTTCGCAGCTCCAGTGAGGCGGCGGGGGTGTCCGGTTACCGTGGTGGAACAGGCTGGTGGGCGGCTGTTGTGGTGGTGCATCTCGAAGTGCCTCGGGTGATGGTGGTGATTGTGGATCGGGAGAAATTCTAGTTGGCTTGTCCGGCACCGACGCGGTGGCGCTTGCGGGCGCCATTGGACCTTCCTGAGGGGCGTCGGATATATCCCTTCCCCACCATCCCTCGCGTACCGGGGGAAACCCTAGAACTTGTTCGGGCAACAGCGGCGGCGTCGTCGCATTCCTTCTTGAAGGTGTTGCTTGGTGCGAGGCGCTTCGAGATGCTGGGAGCGCGGTGGCACTTCGTTGGAGGGTGCAGCGGTTGCCGGTCTTCCTTTCGTCGTTGATCTGCCGGTGTCGGCATTCATTTATCTTTCATTTTCTTTTGTTTTCTTTTAGGCTTATTTGTGATGCGGCCCCAGCATGCTGGATGTATCGGAGGTTTGCTTTATAATATAAAGCGGGGGAAATCCTTTTTCTTAACATGGATGTCCGCTGGCCGATCTAAACGGACAAAAAATAGACAAAATCGTCGTATGTTTGAGTCGGCTGGGTGGAGTTGCTCTGATATGGGGCACTGTTGATCTTCGCTTGGGGTGCGAACGGAGAGAACTCTGAACCTCTCCTCCGTTTGTTTCTGCATCTCACCTACCTCTCTCTCTCTCTCCCTCACTGTACTTCTGTTCTCCTTCCGATATCAAATTCCTGCCGCGTCCTATCAACCATCCATGGATGGAAATTATGTCGTGACAGGCGCGGACGCTGGCCGCGGCGATTTGCGTGAGCTGGGGCTGGCGGGACCTCGCGCAGGACGAACGGCTGTGGGAGGCGGCGTGCATCAGGGAACGGAGTGCGCAGACCTCAGCTTCTCCGAACAGCAGATCCGCGTCGTCGTGGTCGTGCTATCGTAGTCGCAGGACGAGCTGCTCAGGAGCTTGCACGACGTGCGGGTCGAGAGCCTGCGGCCGCTGGGCCGGTCTTTCCACCTCGGCAGCGGCGGCAGAGGCGCCACTGCGAACGGAGAGGAGGGTGGGCCCTTGCGGCCCTCCGGCCTCCCAGTCGCTTGTCTCGAACGGCAACCCGGTCCCCTAGCGCACCTTTATGGCGTCGCCAGCATCGAGCGGCGCGAGGTGGGGTGGGTCGGCCGCGTCGATGGTTATGCGAAACAGCAGAACGGTGCTGCGCACAGAGACGGAGAGGCGGCGGTCGGGCTGCTTTTTTTTAGAACGAAGGCTCATGAAGAGCCCGGCTTTGAATTATCAAAGCCATCAACCGGTCAGGATTACAACGAGCAGCAAAGTAAAAGGAAAAGAAACAGCGAGACGATACAAAGGTGCTGTGTAAAAAGCTAACAGGCTACCACAAACTACTAGCCAAGGTATGAAAACTAAAGCACTAATACAACTAGAAGTTGAAGAAGCCCTCCATAGCGAACATAGCACCACGCAGGACACCAGCAAAGCTTGGGGAAGAATCATCCAGTGGCTGGCGGAGCGCCTTTCTCAGCTCCATGAGCTCTGGCCGTCGATGTCAACCTCCTCCATCTCCGAAAGGGGCTCCCTGCCCCCTTGCCCTGGCACGAAGGGCGCCGATCCGTCGAAAGGTGGAGACGCCCACCCGAGGGCTAAAGTGAAATCGGCGCCATTGCCAACCGGAAGGCCACATCAGGACACCACCACCATACAACAGCGATCTTCGCCAAGGAGCATCGGCACTACATGAGAGCTGCACACGAGGAGAAGCAAACTACACGGCAATGCTGCTGATGGCCAAGCAGTAAAGAAAGGAAAGCATCCGCAACGGAGCTGGGGGACGACACCAAGTTCACGGAGATAAGAACCGAGCTCATGCCACCATTGGCGAGCACTGACAACCCTCGGAGGGGAACCCTATCCCCTGCCCGAATGGCCGAAGACAACACCGGTAGCCATGGGCATCTACAAAAGATGAGAACTTGTGCGGCCTCGCCGCTAGCGCCAGCACGAAGTTTCCGACCTCATCGCCAACAACCCCTGACCAGGACAAGCGCGCTTCCCCCCAAAGCTCACCAAAGACGACACCTCCTTGAAGGTGACGACGCCCACAGCATCGCTGCCGCCCAATCCAGAGGGATTTGGGTTTTCACCCGGTACACGAGCAATATGGGAGGAAGAGGAGGGGGAAAAGGGGGAATTAACCAGCGCTTACATGTAGGGGACGGCGCCCTTGGGCGTCGCCGGCGGCGGCCGACAGAGCCGGCCGTGGATTTCTCCGGTCCATTCTCCGTCCTCCACCTCAAGATAAGACACGGCTACGGCGCCCGGAGACCACCGAAGGACGGATCTGGGGCGAGGGTGACTTGAGGATGAACAGGAAGGCGCCATCAGATCTGATGCGGGTGCCCTCGAGGCAACCGCACACCACAGTCATCGCCGACCGTCACCCC
>NC_057799.1:152467986-152492029 GCF_018294505.1 Triticum aestivum | reverse complement strand
CCCGCTGGCGCCGCTAGTTGAGGGCGGCGCAGCTCCACCACCAGAGGTCCCCACCTCTGCTCCGAGGTCCTCCACGGGGGCGGAGCGACCAGATCCTCGCCGCCACCATCCCCAGCGGTCGCGCGGCGTTCCGGCGACCACCTCCGGCAGCGACGAGGGAGAGGAAAATGAGGGAGGGAGCCTCGGCAGCGGCTAGGATTTGAGCCGCCCGAGTCGCCCCTGTGGGAGCGACGCGGCGGTCGTGGTGCTCGCCTGCAACCTTGTTGCCTCCCGCCCCGAGGCGGCCATAGGAGGGCAATGCGAGCGGAAGCGGCGTGGAGAAGACCGTCAGGATTGCCGTCAGCCGGTACTTGAGCTTCTTGCGGCCGATGCCGGAGCTGTAGCTGTCCATGGCTGTGCGGTGTTGTTCGGTGTGACTGAACCGAAAGAAAAACGAAGCATAGCCAAATGACCAGCCACTATACCATAAGATGTTGGTTCCCTGGAAGGATCTTACCGAAACTCGGGGCCTGGAGGCGTTCTGAGCGAGGCCTGGGATACCAATGAGCCCCAAGGCCGTGCAAAGGTTATTGAAGTCAATGTTGAAAGCACATTTGCCTTTTTGGTTATTTTGTAATTCATGTCAACATATATGTTGTTGGACTAATATTTTCTTCAAGTATATTTTAGAAAGAGTTCAACCTAGGCGAGTAGATGAAGAGAGATGTGGACCCTTCAAGCTACTAAGAGACACTATTGATAAAGCTTCAATACTCTACTTTTGGTCTATAGAAAAGTTAATACTATTGAAAGATGAAGATGTTTTAATCATGAGTTATTTACTCGAGTACTTAAAGATATTGCTCCAAAAACCCTCAACCACACCCACACATTTCTATATGTCCAAAACCCTAGAGTCAATCTCGGTCCCACCGCATATCTTTTCGGACCCACCAAGGTACACTTGACACGGCCACTGCATAAACCCTAGAAACTCGAGCTTACCGAGATGACATTTAGTCCTACCAAAATGCACGTGCAAACCTTCTGTAACTCATTGTTTTCATCTTAGAATTTCTGAGAGAAATCAATTGGTATCACCGAAGCGAGGAAAGTGCTTAGGTCATCATCAATCGGTCCCTCCGAGTTGTTTCACCCGGTACCACCGAGTGTGCATAAAGGTGTGTAACAGTTAGATTATTTATGGTGGCTATATATATCCCACCCACACCACCTACTTTCAGAGAGAGCAACCAGAACAAAATTGCCACTTCTCATATCCATTTCCTAAGAGAGAACCATCGACACTTGTGTTGAAATCAAGGGGATTCCACTCCAACCTTTGATCCTTGATTTCTAGCCCCCTCAAGTTGCTTTCCACTCCAGACCTTCTCCTGCTACTATGCCATATCTGTGAGAGAGTGATTAAGTGTTGAGAAAACTATCTTTTGAAGCACAAGAGCAAGGAGTTCATCATTGCTACTTGTGATACGTGTTGAGATTCCCCCAAAGAGGAGGGTGATGTACTATAGTAGCAGATAGCCTCAATAGAGAACCAATGTTTATCGAACGGTAGGAGATTCACGCAAACAAAGATAAATAGTCCCTACACACATAAAACAAATGCTTGCACCTGACGTAGGCAAGAGGGTTGACAATCTCATTGTACTTGTTAATTGTAAGGACTAATTCTGGTAATGGTAGATAGATAAATTTCAAAACAAAATAAAAGTACATAAATTGCAGCAAGATATTTAGGCCTTTAGTAATATGATGTGAATGAACCCGGGGGGCATAGCTTTCACAACAGGCATCTCTCTCATGAGCGTAGTAATGGTGGTTACACAACTTACAGGTGGGCAATTGATAGAAAAGCGCATAGTTATGATGTTATTCATGGCATGATCACGTTGGGAAATGTTGCATGGAAAACAAAAAAAATTCTACGCACACACAAGATCTATCCATGGAGATGCATAGAAACGAGAGGGGAGAGTGTGTCTACGTACCCTCGTAGACCGTAATCGGAAGCGTTTCGTAATGCGGTTGATGTAGTCGAACTTCTTCGCGCTCCAACCGATCAAGTACCGAACGTACGGCACCTCCGCGTTTAGCACACGTTCAGCTCGGTGACGTCCTCCGCCTTGTTGATCCAGCAAGACGACGAGGTAGTGGATGAGTTCCGACAGCAAGACGGCATGGTGACGGTGATGGTGAAGCTATCTCCGTAGGGCTTCGCCTAAGCACTACGAAAATATGACCGGGGGTGTAAACGGTGGAGGGGGCGCCGCACACGGCTAAGACAATGTTCTGTTGTGCTAGGCGCCCCCCTCCCTCATATATATAGGTAGGGGAGGAGGGAGCAGCCAGGAGGCGCCCCCAAGTAGGCCGAATCCCACTCGGGGTCCTCCCCAAGTGGCGCCCCCCTTTCCTTATTTGCCGGAGAGGGAAAGGAAAGGGGGAAGAGGGAAGGAAGGGGAGGCCGAATCCTCCCCCCTTTCCTTTCCCCACTTGGGCGGCTACCATAGGGGGTGCGCCAGCACCTTGTGGGCTGGTGTGATCCCCTCTAATGGCCCAATAGGCCCATTACCCTCCCGGGGGTGTCCGGTACCCCCTCCGGTACTCCGATGACTACCCGGTACACTCTGAAACATTTCCGATGTCCAAATAACAACGTCCTATATGTGAATCTTTACCTCTCAACCCTTTCAACACCCCTCGTCATGTTCGTGATCTCATCCGGGACTCCGAACAACATTCGATCACAAAATAATATAACTCATATAACACTATATCGTCAACAAACGTTAAGCGTGCGGACCCTACGGGTTCGAGAACTATGTAGAAATGATCGAGACACCTCTCCGGTCAATAACCAATAGCGGAACCTGGATGCCCATATTGGCTCCTACATATTCTACGAAGATATTTATCGGTCGAACCTTATGACAACATACGTAATTCCCTTTGTCCATTGGTATGTTACTTGCCCGAGATTCAATTGTTGGTATCTTCATACCTAGTTCAATCTCGTTACCGGCAAGCTTCTTTAGTCGTTCCGTAATACATCATCTTGCAACTAACTCTTTAGTCACTTTGCTTGCAAGGCTTCTTATGATGTGTATTACCGAGAGGGCCCAGAGATACCTCTCTGATACTCGGAGTGCCAAATCCTAATCGATCTATGCCAACTCAACAAACACCTTCGAAGATACCTGTAGAGCATATTTATGATCACCCAATTACGTTGTGATGTTTGATAGCACACAAGGTATTCCTCTGGTATCCGGGAGTTGCATAATCTCATAGTCGAAGGCATATGTATTTGACATTAAGAAAGCAATAGCAATAAACTGAACGATCAATATGCTAAGCTAATGGATGGGTCTTGTCCATCACATCATTCTCCTAATGATTTGATCCCGTTATCAAATGACAACAGATGTCTATGGTTAGGAAACTTTAACTATCTTTTATCAACGAGCTAGTCTGGTAGAGGCTTACTAGGGATACGGTATTTGTTTATGTATTCACACATGTATTTAAGTTTCCAGTCAATACAATTCTAGCATGAATAATAAACCTTTATCATGAATAAGGAAATATAAAATAACAACTTTATTATTGCCTCTAGGTATGTCACGCACTTGCACTAGAGTCAATAATCTAGTTCACATCACCATGTGATTACACCCATAGTTCACATCGCCATGTGACTAACACCCAAAGAGTTTACTAGAGTTAATAATCTAGTCACATCGCCATGTGATTAATGTCCAAAGAGTACTAAGGTCTGATGATGTTTTGCTTGTGAGAGAGGTTTACTCAACGGGTCTGCCACATTCAGATCCGTATGTATTTTGCAAATTTTTATGCCTACAATGCTCTCCATGGAGCTACTCTAGCTAATTGCTCCCACTTCCAATATGTATCCATATTGAGACTCAGAGTCATCTGAATCAGTGTCAAAGCTTCCATTGACGTAACTCTTTAAGACAAACTCTTTATCACCTCCATAACCGAGAACTATTTCCTTAGTCCTCTTTAGGTAACGAAGGATAATTTTGACCGCAGTCCAGTGATCTACTCCTTGATCACTATTGTACCCCCTTGTCAAACTCATGGCAAGGTACACAATAGGTTTGGTACACAACATGGCATACTTTATAGAACCTAAGCTGAGGCATAGGGAATGACTTTCATTATCTCTCTATCTTCTGCCGTAGTCGGGCTTTGAGTCTTACTCAACTTCACACCTTGCAACACAGGCAAGAACTCTTTCTTTGACTGATCCATTTTGAACTTCTTCAAAACTTTATCAAGGTATGTGCTTTGTGAAAGTCCTATTAAGCGTCTCGATCTATCCCTATAGATCTTGATGCCCAATATATAAGCAGCTTCACCGAGGTCTTTCATTGAAAAATTCTTATTCAAGTATCCTTTTGTGCTATCCAGAAATTCTATATCATTTCCAATCAACAATATGTCATTCACATATAATATCAGAAATGCTACAGAGCTCCCACTCACTTTCTTGTAAATACAGTCTTCACCATAAGTCTGTATAAAACCATATGCTTTGATCACCTCGTCAAAGCGTATATTCCAACTCCGAGATGCTTGCACCAGTCCATAGATGGATCGCTGGAGCTTGCACACTTTGTTAGCACCTTTAGGATAGACAAAACCTTCTGGTTGCATCATATAAAACTCTTCCTTAAGAATCCATTAAGGAATGCAGTTTTGACGTCCATTTGCCAGATTTCATAATTATAAAATGCGACAATTGCTAACATGATTCGAACTGACTTAAGCATCGCTACTGGTGAGAAGGTCTCATCGTAGTCAACCCCTTGAACTTGTCAAAAACCTTTTGCGACAAGTCGAGCTTTGTAGATGGTGACGTTACGATCAGCTTCTGTCTTGTTCTTGAAGATCCATTTATTTTCTATGGCTTGCCGATCATTGGGCAAGTCCACCAAAGTCCACACTTTGTTCTCAAACATGGATCCTATCTCAGATTTCATGGCCTCAAGCCATCTGTCGGAATCTGGGCTCATCAAAGCTTCTTCATAGTTCGTAGGTTCGGCTTGGTCTAATAACATGACTTACAGAACAGGATTACCGTACCACTCTGATGCAGATCATGCTCTCGTTGACCTACGAGGTTCAGTAGCAACTTGATCTGAAGTTTCATGAT
Organism: Triticum aestivum; assembly: GCF_018294505.1. Classification (NCBI taxonomy): domain Eukaryota; kingdom Viridiplantae; phylum Streptophyta; class Magnoliopsida; order Poales; family Poaceae; genus Triticum; species Triticum aestivum. Next base: position 152,486,850 of record NC_057799.1, on the reverse strand, counting down.
CATTATCATTTGCTTCCTCTTTAGTTGGTGTAGGCATCACGGTAACATATTTCTCTGATGTGCTACTTTCCAATTTGAGAGAAGATACAATTACCTCATCAAGTTCTACTTTCCTCCCACTGACTTCTTTGGAGAGAAACTCCTTCTCTAGAAAGGATACATTCAAAGATCTTGCCTTCGGATCCGTGGTAGAAGGTGTACCCAATTGTTTCCTTAGGGTATCCTATGAAGACATACTTCTCCGAATTGGTTTCGAGCTTATCAGGCTGAAGCCTTTTGACATAAGTGTCTCAACCCCAAACTTTAAGAAATGACAGCTTAGGTTTCTTGCCAAACCACAGTTCATACGGTGTCGTCTCAACGGATTTAGACAGTGCCCTATTTAATGTGAATGCGGTTGTCTCTAATGCATAACCCCAAAATGATAGTGGCAAATCGGTAAGAGACATCATAGATCGCACCATATCCCATAAAGTACGATTACGTCGCTCGGACACACCATTATGCTGTGGTGTTCTAGGTGGCGTGAGTTGTGAAACAATTCCACATTGTTTTAAATGAAGGCCAAACTCGTAACTCAAATATTCGCCTCCATGATTAGATCGTAGAAACTTTATTTTCTTGTTACGATGATTCTCCACTTCACTCTGAAATTCTTTGAACTTTTCAAACGTTTCAGATTTGTGTTTCATCAAGTAGATATACCCATACCTACTCAAATCATCTCTGAAGGTGAGAAAATAATGATACCCGCCGCGTTCTTCAACACTCATTGGATCGCATACATTGGTATGTATTGTTTCCAATAAGTCATTATATCGCTCCATTGTTCCAGAGAACAGAGTTTTAGTCACCTTGCCCATGAGGCATGGTTCGGAAGTATCAAATGATTCATAATCAAGTGATTCGAAAATTCCATCCGCATGGAGTTTCTTCATGAACTTTACACCAATATGACCTAAACGGCTGTGCCACAAGTATGTTGCACTATCATTTTCATCTTTGCTTCTTTTGGCATCAATATTATAAATATGTGTATCACTACGATCGAGATTCAATAAACCATTCATATTGGGTGTATGACCATAGAAATTTTTATTCATGTAAGTAGAACAACAATTATTCTCTCACTTAAAGGAATAACTGTTGCAATAAACATGATCTAATCATATTCATGCTCAACGCAAACACCAAATAACATTTATCTAGGTTCAACACTAATCTCGAAGGTAGAGGGAGTGTGTGATGGTGATCGTTTCAACCTTGGGAATCACTTCCAACACACATCGTCACCTTGCCCTTAACTAGTCTTTGTTTATTCTGCAACTCCTATTTCGAGTTACTAATCCTAGCAAGTGAACCGGTAACAAAATACCTAGGGGCTACTATGAACACTAGTAAGGTACACATCAATAACATGTATATCAAATATATCTTTGTTTACTTTGCCATCCTTCTTATCCGCCAAGTATTTGGGGTAGTTCCGCTTCTAGTGACCATTTTCTTTGCAGTTGGAGCACTCAGTTTTAGGCTTGGATCCAGCTTTGGGCTTCTTCACGGGAGCAACAACTTGCTTGCCATTCTTCTTGAAGTTCCCTTTCTTTACCTTGCCATTTTTCTGGAAACTAGTGGTCTTGTTAACCATCAATACTTGATGCTTTTCTTGATTTCTACCTTCGCTGATTTCAGCATCGCGAAGAGCTCGAGAATCGTTTTCGTCATCCCTTGCATATTATAGGTCATCACAAAGTTCTAGTAGCTTGGTGATAGTGACTAGAGAACTCTATCAATCACTATCTTATCTGGAAGATTAACTCCCACTTGATTCAAGCGATTGTAGTACCCAGACATTCTGAGCACATGCTCACTGGCTGAGCTATTGAAAGTGCTAGTTATCGACTAGAGGGGGGGGGTGAATAGGCAATTTTAATGAAAGTCTTCGAACACGAGGTCTTTGAAGACAAACAATCAATATGAGCCTATATGATTTGCAGCGGAAGATAAACTACACTAGACAGGCCATAGTCAAGTAAGCAATATAGTGGAAGCACGAAGACTAGTAGCAGCTAGGTAGAATGGATCGGAATGGAAGACAGTATGAAGCCAAACAGATAATAGTCTTCGCACAGTGAAGTCAAACAGATCAGGCACGCAAGCAATGACTTCACAAACACAAACTGAATGTAAGAAGGTAGGAGATAGAACCAGTAGCTTGGTGAAGACAAGGATTTGGTAGACCAGTTCTAGTTGTTGTGACAACTGTACGTCTAGTTAGGGAGGCTGAGATTGAACTCACAAGACTGTGTCTTCACCTTATTCCCCTTGAGCTAAGGACACCCAGTCGTCGCCCAATTACTCTGGTAAGTCTTCAAGGTAGACTTCCAAACCTTCATAGACTCCGTTCACTAGCGATCCACAATGACACTTGGATCCTCAGAACGTGACGCCTAACTGGCTGGAGGATGCACAGTCCTCAAGTGTAACAAGTCTTCAGGTCACGCGGACAGAAAGACTTCAGTGATGCCTAACACTCTTTGGCTCTGGGTGTTTTGGGCTTTGTCCTTGCAAGGATCTCTCTCTCAAAGGCTTCGGAGGTGGGTTGCTCTCAAACGACAAAAGCCGTGCACTAACTCTGAGTAGCCACCAATTTATGGTGTAGGGGGTAGGCTATTTATAGCCTGCGGGCAACCCGACATGATATGTCCGGAATGACCCTGGGTCACTAAGGAACCAACACGTGTCCAACGGTCGGATTTCAAACACACACGGTAGCTTGGCCTGGGCTACAAGCAAAGCTGACTCATCCAACTCTGGATAAGATTTGCTCTCATTGTCTTCGCTCGAACACATAGGATTTGGGTTGAGCATCACTTCAGTCATCTGACTTTGTTCACTTGGACCCCACTTAACAATACGGTGGTTCCTATGACTCAATGAAGAAGAAGAGGAAACTACGAAACAAACTATGTCTTCGCACTCCATAGTCTTCAAGTGAATGTCTTCACAGGTCATTATCTTCAACGCAAATGTCTTCACGAACCACCATTGTCTTCAATGTCTTCATACATTTTTAGGGGTCATCTCTGGTAGGTAAACCGAATCAGTGAGGGACTTCTACCTGTGTTATCCTGCAATTCTCACTAACACATTAGTCCCTCAACTACGTTTGTCGTCAATACTCCAAAACCAACCAGGGGTGGCACTAGATGCACTCACAATCTCCCCCCTTTTGGTGATTGATGACAAACTAGTTGAAGTTTTCAACGGGGATAGAAATATGTCAAAGTTAAAGTACGTGGTCATTGGCTTCATAAGATGAGAGAGGCTCCCCCTGAAGATGTGCATATAAACGTTTTGCCTTTGAATGCAAATGCACATGGCGGGTTTTGCTTTGTGGAGCTCTTCTTCAACTCATGAAGTCAATTCATCATGCATACACAGATGTAATGAAGATAATGAAATGCATAATGAAAAATGGGCATCTGCAGAATGACTTCTTGCGGGATTTATCATCGCATCATAAGGTAGCAGGAAAAGTAGCAGACGACCATCAAGTTTAAGTGTTACAACTCAAAAGCCAAACAGTTCAAGAACGAGAGTTGTAAAAACTTAGCAAAAAATAAGCACCCGACCCATATGGACCTCCTTGAAGACTATCAACTCATATGCTTCTCCCCCTTTTGTCAATAAGGACCAAAAAGGTTTGAAGACATAGAGCGCCTACTCGTTCCCATGAGGTGTTGGTGAAGATGTTGGAGCAGCAGGGTCGACGTTGGAGTTGGGCGGTGCAGAGGGGCCTGATGCAGCATCCTGGTGCAGTGAAGCCATCGCTGGTGAAGTGGCATCGTCCTCTTCATCTATGACTCGCGCAACAACAGTGGGAGCCGAAGATGAATAGTCAGAGTCTTCAAGGGACGGAGTTGGATGCCAGCTTGCTGATTGAGGAGGCCTGGAATCAAACTTGAAACGTTCTATGAAGTGATGACCCATAAGTATAGGGGATCGATTGTAGCTCTTTTTGATAAGTAAGAATGTCCAACCCAACGAGGAGCAGAAGGAAATGACAAGTGGTTTTCAGCAAGGTAATGTCTGCAAGTGCTGAAATTGTAAGTAACAGAGTAGTTTGATAACAAGATAATTTGTAACGAGCAAGTAAAGATAGTAGTAACAAAAGTGCAGCAAGGTAGCCCAATCCTTTTGAGGCAAAGGACAGGCAAAAACGGTCTCTTATAATGAGCAAAGCGTTCTTGAGGGTACACGGGAATTTCATCTAGTCACTTTCATCATGTTGGTTCGATTTGTGTTCGCTACTTTGATAATTTGATATGTGGGTGGATCGATGCTTAGGTGTTGTTCTTACTTGAACAAACCTCCTACTTATGATTAACCCTCCCGCAAGCATCCGCAACTACGGGGAAAGTATTAAGAATTAATTCTAACCATAACATTAAACTTTTGGATCCAATCGATCCCTTACGGAATAGCGCATAAACTGGGGTTTAAGCTTCTGTCACTCTCGCAACCCATCATCTAATTACTACTCCACAATGCATTCCCTTAGGCCAAAATATGGTGAAGTTTCATGTAGTAGACGTTCACATGACACCACTAAGGGAATCACAACATACATATTATCAAAATATCGAACACACATCAAGTTCACATGATTACTTGCAACATGATTTCTCCTGTGACCTCAAGAACAAAAGTAACTACTCACAAATGATAATCATGCTCAAGATCAGAGGGGTATTAAATAGCATAATGGATCTGAACATATAATGTTCCACCAAATAAACCATATAGTAATCAACTACAAGATGTAATCAACACTACTAGTCACCCACAAGCACCAATCCATAGTTCTGGTAACAAGATTGAACAGAAGAGATGAACTAGGGTTTGAGATGAGATGGTGCTGTTGAAGATGTTGATGGAGATAGCCCTCCCCAAGATGGGAGAGTTGTTGGTGATGATGATGATGATGATGATTTCCCCCTCCGGGAGGGAAGTTCCCTCGGCGGAATCGCTCCGCTAGAGGGCAAAAGTGCTCCTGCCCAAGTTCCGCCTCGAGACGGCTGCGCTCCGTCCCGAAAGTCCTGTCTTTATTTTTTCTAGGTCAAAATGACTTATATACCAGAGATGGGCACCGGAGGTGGGCCTGGGTGAGCACAACCCACCAGGGCGCGCCTGGGCTCCCTGGCGCGCGTAGGTGGGTTGTGCCCACCTGGTGGGCCCCCTATGGTAGTTATTTGCTCCAATATTCTTCAAATATTCCATAAAATATATCTGTGAAGTTTCAGTTTGTTTGGAGTTTTGCAAAATAGGTGGCCTGGCGTAGCTTTTCCAGGTCCAGATTTCCAGCTGCCGGAATTCTCCCTCTTTGTGTGTACCTTGCATATTATGAGAGAAAAGGCATTAGAATTACTCCAAAAAGCATTATTATGCATAAAAACATCATAAATAACAGTAAGAAAACATGATGCAAAATGGACGAATCAACTCCCCCAAGCTTAGACCTCGCTTGTTCTCAAGCGAAAACTGAAATCGAAAAACATGTCCACATGCTTAGAGAGAGAGGTGTCGATAAAAACAAAATACGGACATAGAAGCATCATGTAGGTTATTATAACAGCAACAAGTTTAAACATAAGACTTTTATCATAGAACTTTTATCATAGACTTCTCATGCATAAGTGACAATTCATCACACAACTGAAGTATAAAGCATAAAATCAATTAGAAACCAACAAACTATGTTCTCAGTCAACTTTGCAACTAAAGTTCATCATCTTTTCAGGAAGGGTCACGTATCGGAGCCTTTAGGCAAGTCCACATACTCAACCATCATATAGTCTTCTATGATTGCTAACACTCACTGCATACACATGAGCAAAACGTTTCAACCGGACACATAGAAAGATAGGGGCTTATAGTTTCGCCTACCAACGTATTCACCTAAAGGGTGATGTCAACAATAATAACTCATGCCACCCATATTCAACTGGACATATGTGCCTAGATATTTCCTCACCACATGATGCTTGCCAAAGGAGAAAATAAAAAGGAATAGAGAGAAAAATTTGACTCTTTGCATAAAAGTAAATACATAAAGTAAAAGATAGGCCCTTCGCAGAGGGAAGAAGAGGTTGCCATGTGCTTATTTGTTTGTATGCTCAACCCCTTAGTGCAAAAGAATGTCACGTTGCATTGCCCCTTGTGATAGCGACCTTTATTATTCTTCACCGTCACAAGTTCGTGCAACGCTCAATTTTCTCTTTCACTAAATGATCTCAGACATTTAGAAGCAATTTTTATTGCCCTTTTACACCTATGACAACTTACTTGAGGGATCTTGCTCAATCCCTAGGTAGGTATGGTGGACTCTTGAAAATAAGATTTGGGTTTAAAGGTTTTTGGATGCACAAGTAGTATCTCTACTTAGTGCGGAATTTTTGGCTAGCAAAGATAGGGGCAAGCACCACATGTTGAAGGATCGATGACAATATGAATTCTATGTGAATATGAACAAACATAAATCATTAAGTTGTCTTCCTTGTCCAACGTCAACAATTTTGGCATATAATATTTTGATGGGGGCTGACAATCACAAAAGATTTCTAGGATAGTATATTTATATTTGAATCTTCTCTTCCCTTATTAATTCTTCCATGAGTTGCATCATTGGCCAATGCTATGTTTGTCAATCTCTAATAAAATTTTCTACTTATACTTTTCCTTATGTGTTGTTATAACCTACCATAGGATTAGCATATGATCTTCTTGATTTATTTCCTTTCCTTTTTATTTATTCCCTTTCTTTTTATTGCAACATGAAAGTAAAGAAAGCAAAAACTCAAACTAACTTTATTATATATCTTGCACACGATTACAAGGAGATATCACTAAGCAAGCTCTCAAAAAGAAAGGATCGAACTAAACTTTTATTCATCTAAAGCAAAAGATCAAACTAAAATAAATAAAGGCAAAAGATAGTGGGGATGATACGATACCGGGGCGCCTCCCCCAAGCTTGGCGGAAGCCAAGGGGAGTGCCCATACCCGAAACTCAATTTTCTTTTGGAGGTGAAGAAGATGATGGTTGTGATGAAGTAGATGAGATCTTGTCCTCAGGTTTCCATGGCAGAGGTCCACCATCGTAAGAGGAAGAATGAGTCTCACGGGTCCTGCAACCGGCAGCCAAACTCATACCTTTAAACCTCGCCTCATATTCAAAGACTCGGTTTTGAAGATCATAGATCTGGCTTTGGAGGAAGTTGATTTGCTCATTGAGGGTGCGGACTATGTCGTTCAGGGGCTTGCCATCCACCTTGAGATCACGGCTAAGGTCCGTGATCATGAGGTGATTGGCATTGAGTCCATGTTCCACCATCCCCTTGCACCGGAAGACCTCCTTCTCCATAGCTTCAAGTCTGGCCTCCACAGTTCCCGTGCCCTTGGGACCTTGCACATCGCGGATGTGTAGCACCCCCTCATGCATCTGGATGGCTTGAGGGTGCTGCACCACCTCCCGCAAATATGAGTTGATGACGTTCTTGAAGAACTTGTCCTTGGAGGAGCTTCAAGCGGCCATGGTAGATGGGATCTGACAGAAAACAGCAAGGGAAAGAAAACTGGAGATTTCTCTGCGATACGGTGGTCAATAGGTTCAGGGGGTATATAAATTTTTTTTATCTTGGGAAACAACCAAACGGAAGAAAAACGGAGTCCGGAAGGTGCCCCAGGTGGGCACAACCCACCTGGGAGCGCCTGGCTTGCCAAGCGCGCCCTAGTGTCTTGTGCCCACCAGGGTACTACGCTTCCTGGAAGTTTCTTATTTTCCTAATTTTCTAAATATTCCAAAACTGAAAAAAAATATTTTTGCGGATTTTTTGGAGTCCGTTTACTTACCGTGTCACATACCTCCTATTTTCACGATTCTGGAGTGTTTCGGAAGGACTCTTTTACGTGTTCTTCCGGTGTCAAAGTTTGGATAATATTGCTTTCAACATTAATGGGCGTACCTGAGATATAACGTTTTATTTGTTGCCCAATAACAACCTTCGGGTTAGTACCTTCGGCATTATTTATTTTGACACTCCATACCGATAAACGTCCTCGATAACATAGGGTCTTCCCATTTTGAGAGGAGTTTTCCTGCAAAGAACCTGAAATGAGAGTTGTACAAAAGAACATATTATCCAACTTTAAACTCACGCTTTTGGATTCTTTTATCATGCCATCTTTTAACTCTTTCTTTAAACAACTTGCCATTTTCATAAGCTTGGGTTCTCCATTCATCTAAAGAGCTAATGTCAAATAACCTCTTTTCACCGGCAAGTTTGAAATCATAGTTGAGTTCCTTGATTGCCCAATATGCTTTATGTTCTAATTCAAGAGGCATGCGGCAAGCTTTTCCATAAACCATTTTATAAGGAGACATACCCATAGGATTTTTATATGATGTTCTATAAGCCCAAAGTGCATCATCTAATTTCTTAAACCAATTCTTCCTGGACCTATTGACAGTCTTTTGCAAAATTAATTTTATTTCTCTATTACTAAGTTCAACTTTACCACTAGACTGAGGATGATAAGGTGATGCAATTCTATGTTTAACATCATACTTGGCAAGCATTTTACGGAAAGCACCATGAATAAAGTGTGAACCACCATCAGTCATTACATATCTAGGGACTCCAAACCTTGGGAAAATAACTTCCTTAAGCATTTTAATAGAGGTGTTGTGATCATCACTACTGGTTGGAATAGCTTCTACCCATTTAGTAACATAATCAACAGCAACCAAAATATGTGTATACCCATTAGAGGAAGGAAAACGTCCCATGTAATCAAATCCCCAAACATCAAATGGTTCAACAACAAGTGAATAATTCATAGGTATTTCTTGACACTTACCGATATTACCTATTCTTTGACATTCATCACAAGATAAGACGAACTTACGTGCATCCTTGAAGAGAGTAGGCCAATAAAATCCGGATTGCAATACCTTGTGAGCAGTTCTTTCTCCAGCATGATGCCCTCCATATGCTTCGGAGGGACATTTCCGAAGCATTTGTCCCTGTTCACGCTCAGGTACACAACGTCTAATAATACCATCTACTCCTTCTTTATAAACACTACAAAAAAAGACACATCTATGACATTTTGGGTCGAACGATTTTTTTCTGTCATACTTATGACACTTCTATGACGATAATTGTGACAAAACCCGGTATCATCATAGATGTGGTGGGGTCCTACTTCTATGACAAAAAATCATGACAGAAAATGGGCTTTTCGTCCTGGGCGGGCCGGAGACGCAGCTGCATGACATTCTTTGGGCCGTCCATGACGGAAAAACCTTGGTAGAAGCGAGGGCGAGGAAAATATCGGGGAGTTCCCAGTTACGGTGGGTGGTCGGGGGCAAAGCGATGCGCGTTTCTCTCGTATGTACACGCGTGTGTGCGAGGCGTTGGGCTCTAACTAAACCCGAGCGATTGCACTGCAGGCTACGCGTTACTGAACCCGAGCGATCGATCGATGGCTGTTAACTGAACCCGATCGAGCGATTCCTTCACTACTGCTGCTAACTGAAGCCGATCGATGCTGCCTCTGGATGAACAGTGAGCGTTGTTGGGGGGTTTGGATGAACAGTTCCCGGTGGGGGTTGGATGAACATGAACCCATTTTAGTAGAGGCCGTTGCCGCTGGATGAATAGTACCCCGATCGATTGAGCCGGTGGATGAACAGGACCCCGTGGAGGGCTGGATGAACAGGACCTCGTGGAGGGCTGGATGAACAGGGGACCCCGTGGAGGGCTGGTTGAACAGTAGTCGGTGGAGGGATGGATGAATAGTATCCCGTGGAGGGGTGGTTCAACAGGACCCCGTGGAGAGGGCTGGTTGAACAGTAGCCGGTGGAGGAGCGCGCGGTGGAGGCTGGATGAACAGTAGCTCGTGGATGAACAGTCGCAGGTGGAGGCTGGAGGAGGTCGACGGTGGATGAATAGTAACCCATGGAGGCTGGAGGAGGTCGACGGTGGAGATGAACAATATCCCGTGGAGTCCCGTTTTGCGGTATGCCACACCCCTCCCAATGAACAGGACCCCCGTTTCGACTGTAGCGATCCAACACAAGTCCGTTTCCTCTGTTTTGCTGTACGCCACACCCCTCCCGGTCAACAGGACCCCGTTTTGACCATAGGAGGTCCAAGAGAAGTCCGTTTCCTCCATTTTGCGGTACGCCAGACTCCTCCCGATGAACCAGGTCCCATTTCCACCGTGGCCGGTCCAACACAAGGCCGTTTCCTCCGTTCTGTGGTACGCCAGGCCTCGTTTCCATCGTCTGTTCCATCCAGGGCGGTTGGCTCCCGATGAACACGACGACACATTCTGCTCCGACCCAGCCGGTTGGCTCCCCATGAACACGACGACGACGCAATTTCTCCGTTCCGACCCAGCCATGTACACGAGCCCTGGTTGTACGTATGCGTGAGTAGGCATTCGAGACCCCGCCCGTATGTACGTACGTGGCCGTATTTACTTTCTTGCACCGTGGCCGCTATACTTACATGTACATGCTACATGCGCGCCTCTACGACGACACGTGCGCGCCTCTACTACGACACGTGCCCTTCCTTGCATAGCTACGGTTCATCGCTGCAGCCTGCAGACAGACCGATCATATGTACGTACACGTTCGCGACCAGTATGACAACGCTACGTACGCTTCGACCAGGTGGGTCCCGACTGTCAGGCACTTCCTTGCGTGCGAAGATGTAGCTGGTGGGTCCCATCAGTCAGGGGGGAAACTTTTTTTTGTGAAATACGGTGGCCCGTCCGGTGGGTCCCTGCTGTCAGGTGGAGGAATCATTATTTTGCACGTAATAAGGAGGCACTTCATTGCTGCGGCCGTGGACCCAGCTGTCAGCCTGTCCACGTACAGTACTCTTCCGATGGAAGTCGTTCGTTGACCACATTGACCACGCCGCGCCGAGAGCACCAAGGCGGTGGATGACGGCGAGGCCTAGGAAGGGGACGACGCGGAGCCGGGGAAGACACGGCAGTGGATGCCCACGCGGAGAGGAGTACGAGGGTTCACTGGTTCGGCTGCGGTGTGAGGCTGTCATCGCGGCAGGGCCTGGCCAGCGGTCGGAGTAGTAGGGGGCGGTGAGGCCTCCGCGGCAGCACAGCCGGCCACGGGAGGCAGGAGCAGGCGGCACGACCGGCGCTGCTTTGGGCGGCTGGAGCAAGAAGACCAGAGGTTGAAGAAGCGCTACGTCTGTTCGATGGACATCGTACGGTCACTAGAGCTTGAATCGTTCATATTGACTAAGTTGACAAAGCCCTCCATCCCCGTCAACTTAGTAGGCCCACATGTCAGCCTCCCACTATGCTGGGTCCCAACTAGCAGGGGGAGTATTCATTTTTTTTGTGTGTAATAAGGAGGCACTTCCTTGCGTGCAAAGATATAGCTGGTGGGTCTGATCTCTCAGCGGCGGGAACGTTTTTTCGCGAAATACAGAGGCCGTTCCAGTGGGTCCCAAATGTCAGGTGGAGGAATCATTATTTTGCGCGTAATAAGGAGGCATTTCCTCGTGTGCGGCCGTGGACCCAGCTGTCAGCCTCTCCACATACAGTCCACGTCCGATGGATGTCGTTGGTTGACCACGTTGACCACGGTGCGCCGAGAGCACCAAGGCGGTGGACGACGGCGAGGCCTAGGAAGGGAACAACACGGAGCCGGGGAAGACTTGGTAGTGGTTGCCCACGCAGTGGGGAGTACGAGGGTTTACTGGTCCGGCTGTCGTCGCCAGAAAATAACAGGAGGTGTGGGTAAGTAGAGGAATGGCCTGGCCAGCAATGGAGTAGGGTGGGGCGGTGCGGCCTGTGCGGCAGCACAGCCGGCCATGGGAGGCGGGAGCAGGCAGTCCCACCGGCGCTGGTTTGGGTGGCTGGAGCAAGAAGATCAGATATTGAAGAAGCAGCACGGCCGTTGGAGTAACATCCAACGGTCATTGCTGCTAGAATCATTTGTGGACTAAGTTGACAAAGCCTTTCGTACACGTGAACCTAGTAGACCCACAAGTCAGCCTCCAAATCTGTCCCAAACAGCATACAACCCGAAATTTCTAGCCAGATTCAAATCAATTTAAAAACTAAACATACCTTAATTTAAGTCCAATGAAATTTCACCCGCACAAAAACAATGAAATTTAAAATATCAAAATCCGAAAGAAAAAAGTATTTTGGAACTAATTGCCTGTTTGCTGTATTTTTTCATTTTACAGCAACATAGGCCTACTTATAGCCCATTTTTTATTACTTATAGCCCATTTTCTGGGCAAAATGCATCCCTCCTCGTCTTGAAAGATTTCTGGCCCAGCAGGGCATAGAAAAACAAGTAGGCCTACGTTGGTTATTCTGCAAAAAACAAAATAGTTGGGCTAGCCATTTTTAGAAACGAAAAAAACAAACTGGGCTGCTCATGTGCTAGACGGGCCACAGCTCCCGAACAATCCAGTTGATACCCTTCTCCATCCCGAAAAAACAAAATTACTGCGCGCGCTGCTGGGTCCCTACTGTCATCCTCACCATGTACAGTCATCTCCTTATTCCTCTCGGTTGTTGACCGTGTTGACAACACCGGAGGGCGGTGCCACGGCGACCGAACCAAGGCGGAGGACGACGGTGAGGCCTCGGACGGGAACGAACATGAGCCGGGGAAGATGCGCAGAGTTTTAGGGTGCGATGTGGCCATGATGCATGCGCGGCAGCATAGCCAGCCGTGGGAGGCGGGAGCAGGCAGTCCCGCCGATGCTGGTTTGGCTTCGGCGGCTGGAGGAAGAAGAGACTGAAGAAACACGACAGACGTTGAATGTCAATCCAATGGTCAAGGTTGGCACAATCTTTTGTTGACTAAGCTGACACCAAGTAGCATACTTTTTTATATATAGGAAGAAAAGAAAAACTGGGCTCGTTCGCCTGATAACATTGCCGAAACTGCGAACGTTCGATCTTGCGTTGCAACTAAAACTGCGAGGAAAATGCGTTCGTCTGCCGTCCTCCTCCCAGGGAACGTTCGCCACATAAGGGACAAGCACCCTTGGTTTTCAACCGAGAGGTTTGGGTTCGAGTCCAAGGAAATCTCAATTTTGTCCTCCTTCCTTCCTCGCAAAAAAAGATAGAAAATCAAAGACATGAGAAGGCGTATAGAACAAGCTAGTGTACCAGTAAAGAGACGTTGCTGAGTTTTATAAAAAAGAGAGACGTGCACCTGTAGCTGGTTCGAATCCAAACCTAGACTATGACTATATATGGTGCTATGCTACTCTGCAAGTAATGAAACTGACATATCCAACGTTCGCTTCTCCTCTTCTCTACTTACTCTGCCTAGCATCAGAAGCTCTGGCCGCAACAACCATGTCTGCTGGCTACTTGTCCACCTGCTCTTCAATAGGTAACAACCAGATATGCGCCAAGTCGCCACCCGTACCATCTCCTGTGGGTCGCATCACACCCCCGCCGGCACATGCACCGCAGCCGGTTGCTCATCGCAACCCGCTACCGTTGGTGTGGTGCCACTGCTGCAAATCACGCAGAGTCATCCGTTGCGTCTCAACCACAATCCTCAACCCTGGTTGAGTCTTCTACAAATGCCCGAATCATGGGGTAATAATATGTTTAAGTGTTGTTCTGCTGCTTTCAGTTGCTGATATTTTTAATAGTTTGGTTGATGATCTTCCAATTTGATTCGTGCAGAAAAGGGAAGATTCATGTGATTTGTATTTCTTGGAAGTTGCTGATGTGGGGGAACGCAACTACGCTGATTATTTGGTTAGCCAAGGAATCCCAATACCAGCAGGTTGGGGTGTTGGACAAGTAACTGAAGGAACGACAGAAGAGGAAGACGTAGAGCAGAAGGTTAAAGATGCAGTTCCTCTGATCATGGCCAAGCAACAGCTGCTAAACAGCCTTGACATCAATGAGGAGATGAAAGAGCTAGTGAAGATAATGGGCAAAATCGATGTGCTCTGTAGGATGATTGTCTCTTTATTTGCAGTGTATGTAGCACTCGTGATGTATTCAGTGGGTATGACATGAGCACTTTGTTGAAACTAGTAATGAATGAAAGCTGTGTAGCAGGCTGGGCGTAGTGTTGTGAAGATCTAATGATTTCTATTAACAGAAATTGGGGGGTATCCCCTTTTGCTCATAAATAAATAAATAGCATAGGCCCTTTTGGTAATAAATAAATAAATTAGCAGAGGACCTGTCGGGTCAGCTTTGTTCCCATTCGAAGACGTCCAGCAAATTGCAGTCCAACAGCAAACTATGTCATCAAATTCAAGTTTCACAGCCAAATATGAGTACAACTAAACAACAATGTCATCATGTTTTAGTCGTCATACAATCACCAAACACAAATGATCATACATAACAAGTGATGTTCTCACAGCAAAATACTAAACAACACGTTCATCAGGTTTCAGTTGTCATAGCAAACACAATTTCACATAGTAGATAAAAAACGTCTTCTGACAGGCAAATACGACAAAAGCAATCTAATCATCACCCGCAGCAGCAGCGTCAACATCTTCGCCATGTGTATCAGTCTGAACCGTAATTCTCCAGAGTGTCATCTTCTTCTTCATCCTCAATGTCCTCGAACGTTGGCTTCTTCTTGATCAACTCTTGTATGTCCACAACACGACATGCAATATTTTCGCCAGCGTCATCGACGTGATGGTTCTCAAAGATAATAGGAACATTTGTGGAATCTTGTACATCAGGAGCAGTGTAAGCATCATCTTGTTGTGCAACTTCATTAAACGAATCCCTCTGCTCAAACCTTTGCAATACTCTCCAGTCATCGCCATGTGCAAATGTGGCTTCCAAGAAAAATATCTGTGTTGCTTGATTTGCCAAAATAAAAGGCTCGTTGGTCTGGTACGCCACCTTGACATTGATGGATTTGAAATAATCATCAGCTCTGGGTTTTGCGATCCTCGAAAACAGGTTATACCAATGACAACACAACAGAACCACACACCGATGATCCTCGAAACTAGAGATATACTACAACTGAACAATGTCTGTTATGTTAGCATACATTTCAGTTGTCTCTATGCCATACGTATCCGTGCTCACGATGGCACTGTTTTGTGTCTTCCTGCCTTCATCGCGTGCAAGGGTGTTGTAGCGCACATCTCCAACAACGAAAGATTCATAATGGCTTACCCGAGTATCAGGACCCATTGCTAGTGCGTTAAGGGCATCATCAACTGCCTGCCCATCCTCCCGCATCTTCTTAACCTATGGTTAGAAAATAGACGACTTGATCATCTTATGTCCTCAATATATTAAAAAAACTGACAGTGCAATTCAAAAGCTTACATGGCTGTTGAACCATTTCGCAAATCCTGCCATAACCAGTTTGTCAATGTTTCTTGGATTTTGCGGTAGTAACTCCTTTTTGTAGATGTGCACAACAAAGTGATCGTGTCAAACATCTAAATATATAAGAATGTGCTGCAAGTTTAGTAGATTACGATGTATAAGCTGCAGTACTTAGCATTTACTTCATATAAGGTAGTATCTCAGGATAGTTATTCAACATATACCAAACCATTTTGTCCAAATCTTTAGGTTTGTCCTCTTGTCGACTCTTCCCTGTAACTCGAACAGAATAATCGAAAACATTGAGCCCGGGATTGTCTTCACCCACCTCTTTGCTAAGCTGATCAACTGTTTCAATGTATTTTGAGCAGAATGTCAATGCTTCTGTAGCAATGTAGGCCTCTGCAATGGAATCCTCGGATCTAGCTCTGTTCCTAACATAGCCCTTGAAAGTGCCAAGCCGCCTTTCAATAGGGTACATCCAGCCATACTGTACTGGACCTCTAAGTAGTGCCTCATCAGGTAGATGAACAGCCAAATACACCATCACATCAAAGAAGGCTGGAGGATATATCTTCTCAAGGTCGCATAGGATAGTTGGTATCTTGTCTATAAGACGCTCCAAAGCATCTACCCTAATATTTCTACTGGAGAGTTCCCTGAAGAATTGTCCCAACTCTGCAACTGCTGTGTATAAGTCAGGGCGGCCCAATCCTCTAAGGATAACAGGTAAAACCCTTTGAAGTAGGACGTGGCAGTCATGAGTTTTCAACCCTTGTACCTTGTTTCCATCTGCACTGAATCTCCTTTCAGGGTTGGAAGCAAATCCATGTGGGAATCTCACATATGACAGGACCTCGGAGAATTCTTTTCTTTTTGCCTTATCCAAGACGTACACAGCTGGTGCCATATCTCGTGCTTTACCTTCATATTGCACCTGCAAATCCTTTCTGATACCCAGGTGTGTCAAATCAATCCTAGATTTTAAGGTATCTTTCGTCTTGCCTTCAATATTAAGAAGTGTGCCGATAATGTTGTCACATATATTTTTCTCGATGTGCATCACATCAAGATTATGCCGCAGATCCAAATCTTTCCAATACTCCAAGTCCCACAAAGTGGACATGCGGGTAAACAATAATATCTCTTCTGCCCTGCCACGCTTCCTTTTCCCGCTACCATTATCAGGATGGTTTCCTGGTGTAATATGCCCAACCTTCTCTAATTCCACTTGCAACTCAACGGCGGTGAGCCTCTTTGGAGCATCACGGTTTTCATGCTTTGCATTGAACACATGTCTTCAGTATTTTGTAGGACGTGACTTGTCCTTGGCAAGGAAACGGCGGTGTCCAATGTAACAGATCTTGCTAAGTATTGCATATGACAGCGGATTCCTGTCACAGCGAACACATGCATTGTAACCATGTGTCGTTCGCCCTAACATAGTGCCCAAAGCGAGATAATCATGGATGCACCAAATTATAACAGCACGCAGAAAGAAATCAGCTGGTGGGCTGCTATATAGGTCTTGAGTGAGAACACCCCTCCATAGCTGTTGAAGTTCCTCCACAAGAGGCTCCATGAATAAATCAAAATCCTTTCGAGGACTTTTTGGACCTGGGATGAGCAAGGCCATCATGTAGTTTGATTCTTTGGTGCATACATTTGGAGGCATGTTGTAAGGGATAACAAGCATTGGCCACATGCTATATGTGGCGCTCTGGTGGCCAAATGGGTTAAATCCATCTGAAGCTAAGCCAAGTCTAATGTTTCTTAGGTCAGCAGCAAACTTTTTGTGTTTCTGATTGAAGCTTTTCCACTCACTACCATGTGATGGATGGCTCATTACATTCTGATCTCTGTACTCCTGGTTCCTAAAATGCCACAGTACATCCTCTCTTGTTTCAGCATCATGAAACAACCTCTGCAATCTTGGTGTAATTGGAAAATGTCTCAGAACATTACGAGGAATCCTCTTCACAGCATCGCCATCTTTCCATCTTGATGATTTGCATTTCGGGCATTCACTTAAGTTGGCATAATCCTTCCGGAATAGAACACAATTATTCTTACAAACATGGATCATATCATATCCAATTCAAACTGCACGAAGGAAATTCTTCATTTTACTGTAGGTGTGTGGCAGCTCAGACGCATCTAGGAAAGCTTTGCGGAAAGCAGCCAACATCGCATCGAATGATTTGTTGTTCATCCGCTCAGATGTCTTCACCTGAAGAAAGGTGACCATAGCTGAGAATACTGACAGCTTAATTCCTGGGGTGACAGCCACGTTGCATTGTTCCAACATGCGGGCCCACCGTTTTTGTTCTGCAGGTGAAAGTTCACAAAATGCACGAGCATTTCGTAGCATTGTTTCAATGTTGGTCAAACTCACTGGCTCCACCACCACAACCTCCTCCTCCTCTTCCACCTGAGCATTAGGCAGAACAAGATGGTGATCTGCTGCTTCCACATAGTCAGTAACATTGACGTTCACAGCTTCACCATGATGAACCCACCTATTATATGTGACTGACATCCCATACAAGTGTAGATGATTTTGCACAGTTGACTGGGGTCTTGTAACTGAATTCATACAACTGCTACACGGGCAGAGCACATCTAATTTCGGACCACCGTACTCAGCTCTGATATAGTTCACGAAGTTTTCAACCCCCTCGACATATGCAGCGAAGAATCTTCGAGCAGAAGTTATCCAAGTCCTGTCCATCTATTAGACATACAAATTAGTTCTTCTACTAGATATTACAGAAAAAATACCTAGGTCGATGTCTAAAGCTATGGCAAGATATTTGGACGAGCAGATCTAAGTAACGAAATATATTTAAAGCTAATTTAGAAAACAGATTTGAGTGCTAAATTATGGCAGGCTATTTTAGCAGTCAATGAGGCCAAGCACACAGCCATCGAACTATCGAACGCCATCGCAGCAACAAAGATCGAGTATAAAACGGTGTAGAGCTATTTCACCTAACAGATTGGCTCCTAGACCATGGCAATCTACGTCACAATAAATATATGGCAGCATATTTTAGCAACTAATCGGGCCTGGCATGCCATCTCAGCTAAGCAGATTGAGTGCAGAACATGGCAAGGAAGCTTCTTAAGCAGAGCATATTGACTGTAAACTACTTCGGCAAACAGTGAGATTAACAGCGTCTATCAGCTAACATTCAGCGCTACACCGACATGCACGGGGCCTCAGTCTAGAATGCGCGTACCGTGGGAGAAGCTGATCACCGTGCGTCTCCACATGAACGTCGCCAGCGATGGCAGCGCTGAGACTGCCGTGGGCCTCCACAAGAACGTCGCCAGCGGTGGCGGTGCCGCTCGAGGACGGCAATCTATGAGAGCGTACTGTGGGAGCGAGAGGATCGCCGTGCATCCCCTCGACGAACCGCGGCGCAGACGTGTCGGCGCGGCGGGGAGGGCGGCTTTG
>NC_057799.1:152453520-152467629 GCF_018294505.1 Triticum aestivum | reverse complement strand
CGGTGGGCGGTGGGAGTTTGGCGCATGGTCGGTTTCTCCATGTGCAGTCCCACGTGTCAGTGAAGAGGCAAGCCGAAGCGCGTTCCGTTTGCGTGAGCCGTGTGCAGGACCGAACGTGTGTGGGGTGCAATGCGACCGCGACAGGGGTGATGTGAGTGTACCCCCCCTTTTTCTTTTAAACTAGGTGCTTCGCCCCCTCAAAAAAAACTTGGTGCTTCGCACGATCCATCGATACTACTACTAGTAATCCGGTAATCCCGACTAAAATGGCACGGCCGGGTCTTTTCCCGCGCGGTATGCTGGGAGGTTGGCTTAGTTGTTTTTTTGGAAGAGTAATGCTACACCTACGTAATCCCTGTTACGTAATTAACGTAATGTGAGACATGTGAGTTGTTGATTGTACATTGGGGGGAGGGAGGGGCCCACCACCATGAAAATCAGGGAGGAGAGAGAGGCAATTTACGTTAACCCTTTCATAGGTTCCCGTAGATGTAGAAAGATGTAAAATGTGTGAATGTGAAGTGGACGTACTATTGGAGTGCCTAAGATAAATTGTGTATGTAGACCCTATGTGTTTATTTACTTCGCATGTTAGCTTTGTCTCGGTTCAATAAAAAGCAGAGTTGGTGATGATGGTGTCCCTGCCATCCTGCAATATAGGCCGTCCGATCTATATCTAACGGATAGGAAGGAAACTATGAAAATTTACCCGCACTCCTCTCCACATTTGCAGATAAGGCCTTCCCTCATTCATCCTTTTCTCCCACAAGAACTTGATGTTCCGTGCAACGCACAGACATCTTGTTAGTACTCCTACAATATACTGTATTATTGTGAAAGTTCATATACACCGGCCGAGATTAATGCAAACACGACAGATTTTCTTTACATTTTGAACTGTTATAGGACAGAAAAATAAAAGAAACCCGACCCTAAACCTATTCTACGGCGGTTACCGATGTCCTCCATATGCGAACTCCATGTATGGGGGCGGGGTTCAAGATGAAGGTGCGGTCTCCGGCGAGGAAGAGTAGAACACGGGAGACAGACCGGCCAGTTGGCACACCATGCCCTACCGCCTCCCATGCCCTACTCATCCTCGGAGGAGTCCACGACCTCGGCGGTGCCGGACGTTGGACGGCGGCATGTAGGACGCGTGGCTGACGGTGCCCCCGTCGTCGGCCGCCATCGTGGCCACCGCTTGTGCGGTCGCTTCCGCGTCCGGCTACGCCGCTATTGCATCGCGAGCGGCGACTTGAGCGAGGGCGGTGACCTCGAGCTTCATCCCCGAAGACAAAGCTCTCCCGCAGAGTGCTCTCTCTCACAGTCATGGCAGATGTGGTGCCAGTTAGCAGGACGATGCGCTATGGTGTGGAGGTTAGCTGGGCATTGCCGCTTTAAGTAGCGCATTCCGGTGAGGCCAAAGCATCCGGGCGCGTCATTAAGTCACAGGAGTTTGTTCCTCGGGCAGCGAGCCTCTTAACGATGGCATACGGACGGACGACATGAATGCGGGTAGCTAGCGCCGGCTGGGAACGCATCGCGCGATGGCGCGAGGGACGAGAGTTTTTGGTGTGCCAGGGTAGTCAGCTGCGGTCATGGCAACGTTGGAGATGCCCTTTGCTCACATGCGACCCCACATGTCATTGAAAAAGCAAGATGACCCGGCATGGTCTCAGGTCCTGGGGATGCAGTTGGCCGCGCTACACCACTCCGCGGACGTGTCGCGGCGCGCGTGCACTTCGGCGCCCCGTGCATCCTCGACGAGCCGGGTGTTGATCTGCTGGTCGTGCCACAGCGCTAACGCCACCCTGGGCACACTGAAACCGACCGTGTCCAGCGACGATGAGCGTGTCGCTCACCACGGTTGCCCTATTCAGAGGCGGTGCTGGAGCTACGCCACGTTGCTGGCCCCCATGGCCCACATGAACGGTTGCCGGTGGCGAGGCGCTCGTGGGCCAGCTCCTCCATTGGACTAGTCTGCGCCACGTCGTCCCGACAGGTGTGCCCCACATGTCGGTTTCCCTGTTTTCCCAGCCATATTCGAGCGTCAGTGCGCGTTGCGCATTAGGCGTAGAACAAGTAGTTTTTGTGCCCTGGTTCAAATGTGGTACAGTAGCAAGTTGTTACCCTAGCCCCAAGTGTGGTGGTTTTGGGTACAGTGCCACCCTTTTCCTTTTCAAGTAGTGAAGTGTAACACTTTATTAAGTAGCCGGATGGTGCGCTAAATGTAGGCGTCCGACTGTTTGAAAGAATAATTGAGGTGTGCCCGGTCCGTGCCCGCATTTAGGGGTCCAACTTACCATGTTCCGGCAGTAGTATCTATACTAGTCCCTGCGTACTCCCTCTGTTTTTATTTACTCCGCATTTTAGCTTTGCTCAAAGTCAAACTTTGTAAACTTTGACAAAGTTCATAGACAGAAATAATACCATATACAATAACAAATCAATACCATTAGATTCATTATTGAATGTACTTTCACATCATATATATTTGCTATTGTAAATGTTCATATTTCTACTCTTACTAGCAAGATGCCCGTGCGTTGCACGTAATATCAAGATGCATTTGTATGACTAGTTTCCCTTGTGAGAGAAAAGGATGAACGAGGGAAGGCCTTATTTGCAATTGTGGAGAGGTGTATGGGTACCTTTTTGCAAAATTGCCATAGTTTCCTTCCTATCCGTCAGATATAAATCGGACGGCCTATATTGTAGGATGGCAGGCACACCATCATCACCAACTCTGTTTTTTATAAGAGTCCGTCCGATTTATATCTGACGGATAGGAAGGAAACTATGGCAATTTTGCAAAAAGATACCCACACCCCTCTCCACATTTGCAAATAAGGCCTTCCATCATTCATCCTTTTCTCCCACAAGATAAACTACTCATACAAATGCATCTTGATGTTCCGTGCGACGCACGAGCATCTTGCTAGTGTACATAAAAAGCAGAGTTGGTGATGATGGTGTGCCTGCCATCCCGCAATATAGGTCGTCCGATCTATATCTAATGGATAGGACGGAAACAATGACAATTTACCTGCACTCCTCTCCACATTTGCAGATAAGGCCTTCCCTCGTTCATCCTTTTCTCCCACAAGATCTTGATGTTCCGTGCAAGGCACGGGCATCTTGCTAGTTTTCTATAAACTTGGTCAAATTGTATGAAGTTTGACTTCAGTCAAACCTAATATGTAGAGTAAACAAAAACAGAGGGAGTATCTTACTCCATGACCAAGACGGAAGGGAAAACGAGACAACCTATTGTTTTTTTGAGCCGTTCAAGTATAATCATGCGGTGTTGCTTATTTCTCATTCCTCTCCAACTCTCTTCTCCATCGATCATGCCGCCCTCCGGTCGAGTCCATCCTCCCGCATGCGTCATTTGAACATTCTGCCGAGTATCATTCGCTTGTATTTCCAATGTTCTAGTTTGTACGACATGCATACAAACAAACGGTTGGTTTAAAGTTTCACTTTGCCTCCACTACGTGTCGCTTCCCATCTTAGTTTTGACATCCCATTCGGTTCATGCCCCGACACATCTTGACGAGATCGATTGATGTTTGAGAGATCAATTGTGTGTCATGCAAGGATATAAAGGTTTGGTCTGTTTCTACGATAGAATGATAGAAATGACCCGCGGGGGTGGGGTGTCTATGGGGATCAGAGGCATTATATTGTACGTTCATAAGCGATACGAACGTATTGTACCCACCCTAGTCCTGTTTCAATCGATCTCCGGACCCCGAGATGAAATCAAGAGAAAACGAGTGGGTGCATGTGTGATTCCTAAGGTGGATTCAAAATTTTGAACCGGTGATCATAGCATCCGCAAATCATATATAAAGGGTATTCAATGTTCATTTCGCTTTTGAACGTACAATATACTCCCTTCGATCCTTTCTAGTTTACATATAAGTTTTATGTGTAGTCAAAGTATCTCTACTTTGATCAAACTTACAGAAAAAAGTATCAACATTCAATAGAGCCCAATCAATATTGTTAGATTCGTATGTACTCCTAGATTTGTATTCAAACAGACATGGTTTCCAATTTGTTTTGAACCACCTGAATGTGCTTGTTCTCGCGCATGCTCTTCCTACTAGGATTTCGCCACGTATAGCTAGTCCAATAGTAACTTTTTTTAAGCTCCCTGTCCAATAGTACTAGTGGAGTACTGACAACATCTGTAGTAGAGTATCCAGTGCTCATAGTACTCCCTCCTTCCATTTATATAGGGCCTAAGAGCAAGTCTAATAAGGCCTAGTCAGCAGGCTATAAGACTGGTCATGTCATTAAAATCCTACTTGGAGGAGTGAGAAGAGAGGAGAGAGAGTGAAGCGGGCTCTTATATTCTACAGCCCGGCCATAACACATAGATCAAGAAAAAAAAGTATGCATGCAACTCTCTTCCAATCATATACCTTGCTCATACAAATATTAAATGCTTAGAGCCAACCTAATAGCCATTAAGAGCCAACTTACATGTCACTTTTGCCGATGTGAAGGAGAGAGATGTGAAAAAGTAAGGGGAGTGAGCTCTCATGCAAGAGCCTAGCTATATACGCATTCCTAGGTAAATACAATAAATATGAAGAAAGAGATAGTAGAGAGGAGATGGGAAAAAGTACTAACACAATAGCCAACCTTTTATATTATTTTTTTGCGGGAAATAGCCAACCTTATAGCCCACACTATTGTATGAGTGCATATAGATGATGGCTATAGATGACTGTAAGTGCATCTAGTGCCCCTTAGTGATTTTGGTGTATTGAAGACTTATAGGTTAAGGGACTAATGTGTTTATGAGTGTACACAGGTCTATAAGTCTATGAGTAGTTTGATATTTACAGAGAAAGTCGACCCCTAAAAATGAAGTTCTTCAACTGAAGACTTTGGATTTCTGAAGACTTTCTGAAGACTTTGAAAGTGAAGAAATTGGTGTGACCTTGAAGACTTGGTATTCATTTGAGGAACATGAAGCGTGAAGACTTTTGTTTTCGTAGTTTCATTTTCTCTTTCTTGAGTCATAGGAAACACCGCACTGTTAAAGGGGGTCGAGGAAATACTATGGAAAAATTTCCATGTGATGCTCAACTCAAAATCCTACACCTACCAATCCCTTCGAGTGAAGCCATTGGACATCTCATACAGTTCAGTCATATTCTTCAGTGACAGAGACGAAGTTCTTGTGGTCTCTAAGGAATTTGTTCTGACTGAGGAGTTAGGAATTCGCCAGTACGGATTGCCTACACAGTGAGGAACATGATAGCCCTGAGGAATTTGATACTCAAATTTCCGACCGTTGCTGTGCTATGCGCCAGCTGTCCCAAAATATCTACCCACCTAACGGTCATATCATTGAAGGGCATTTATGTCTTATCATGTCGGGCTGCTCCCTAGGCTATAAATAGCCGCCCCCTACAACCACTAGCTGGTTGGCTGCTCCGAGAGAAACTGACACTTGTCATTTGAGAGCATCCCATCCTGCAAGGACTTTGAGCGAAAATGATCAAGTGAGGAAAACCCAAACCCAAACACCTACAAACCCAAAGTGATTGAGCATCACTGAAGAGATTGATCATGTGTGGATCCGACGCTTGTTACCTTTGAAGACTGTGCTTCTTCCAGACGGTTAGGCGTCATGGTCTAGAGCATCTAGGAGGAAATTGTGGATCGCCGAGTGACCGAGTCTGTGAAGGTTTGAAAGTCACCTGAAGACTTACCACGAGTGATTGGGTGAGGTCTGTGTGACCTTAACTCAAGGAGAATACGGTGAGGACTGTGTGTCCAGGACTGTGTGTCCTCAGGTTTAAATACCTAGCCGCTCCAACCAGACGTACAACTGAGACAGCAGTTGGAACTGGTCTACCAAATCATTGTCTTCACCAAGCTTACTGGTTCTATTTCCTCAACTCTATCATTTCCTCATAACTGTGTTGTGCACTTGTTCATATCTGTGTTTGAAGACTTTGACTGAAGACTTTCTCAACTTCCTCAGTTCAATTTCTTCATTCTGTTTGTCTTCATCCTGTGTTATCCTGTGTTTACGCTTTATGTACTCTGTGCTTGTCTTCATTTCATCATGATGACCATGCTTGTGTTCTGCTATGCATACTTTTGAGTACTTATTCTGCTGCAAGTAGTTCTTCGCTAAGGAATTTCCTCACTGGCAAATTCCTCGGTGAAGAATTCATAAAAATCGCCTATTCACCCCCTCTAGTCGATATAACGCACTTTCAATTGGTATCAGAGCAAGGTACTCCCTTGTTCTATGTGATTTTGGTTTAACCGCCTGGAGTTTTAGTTATGTCGACCGCAGGTATGATCAAGGTCTCTGCTGGGTGTCCTACCTTTGATGGGACGGACTACCCCTACTGGAAGAATAAGATGCGAATGCATCTTGAGGCAATTGATAACGATCTCTGGCATGTTGTGGAAAATGGTGTTCCCTCTGTCTCACCCTCACTGAACGCTACCGATGTGAAGAGATTCAAGCAACTCGCTTCTCAAGCGAAGAATATCATATGTGGCCATCTGAGCAAAGGACAGTATGGAAGAGTGAGTGCTTTGGAAACTGCTAAGCTTATCTGGGATAGGCTGTCCAAAGTGAATGAAGGAGTCTCAACTCAGCGTGACTCTCGAGTTGATGTTCTTCGCAATCTCTTCAACCGCTTCAAAAGACTCGACAATGAAAATGTTCAACAAACCTTCGATTGCCTCACTGACATCTCAAATGAGCTTCAAGCGCTTGGTGCCACTGACATCACCGACCATCAGGTGGTGAAGAAATTGTTGAGATCGCTTGATTCCTCATTTGATACTCTGGCATTGATGATACAAGAGTGCTAATTACAAGTCACTAGACCCCGCTGATATCCTCGAAAGGCTAAATACTCATGAGTTCCAGCTTGCTGAAAAGAGAGACCTCTATGGTTCGAGCTATGGCAGATCACGTGCACTAAAAGCCAAGGCAGTTTCTGAGTCTGAAGATGAAGACTCTGGCAGCAGCCTTGGTGATCCTGAAGAACTGAGCTAGGAACTAGCACTGCTCGTGAAGAAATTTCAAAAGTTCTCAAGACGTGGTCGCTTTGGAAGATCCTCAAGGACCAATGATTCCTCATCCAGTGACTACAAGAAGAGGCTTTGTCACAAATGCAAGAAACCTGGACACTACATTCAAGATTGTCCTCAGTTGGAAAAGGAATCAAAGAAGAAGAAATACAAGGATTACAGTTCTGATGATGTGAAGAAAAATAAGAAATCCTCAAAATCTTCATCATCAAAATCCTCAAAGTCTTCATCTCACAAGAAGAGCAGCTCCAAGAAGGCTCGGGCATTCATTGGCAAGGAAATGGACTCTGAAGCTGAATCTGAGGAACATGAGGAAGAGGAGGCATCTGAGGAGTCCGTTTCTGGAGTAGCGAGTCTAGCTCTCGCTACTACATTCATCATCAAGTCTATCTTCAACTCTGAAGAAAAGGGCTTCACCAACAAGGCTGATGAAGGCAATGATGACTACACTCCCACCTATTGCTTCATGGCAAAGGGTGCCAAGGTACTCAAATATACCTCCTCTGAATCTAGTGAGAATGAATCTAATGAAAACCTCAAGCCCAGCTACTCTAAACTTGCTAAGATTGCTGTGAAACAACAAAGGGCTTTTGAAAAGGTTCAAAACATGCTAGACAAAAGTGATGATATGTTGGGTGAAGAAATGGATCGCACTAAAACCCTGACTGAAAATCTTCAGAGACTTCAGACTAGGTTTGACAATCTTCAAGGTCATCATAACACTCTCTTATCTGATTATGAGAAGCTTTCTTATGAATTTCTTCAAAGAAAGCAAGATCTTGAGAAGCTAAGAGTGAGTTATGAAGATCTTCAGAAGGAGCGCGATTCATTACTTGCTCAACAAATCAGCGCTGCTCAGGAAGAATTTGTTTCTCCATGTTTGAAATGCATTGAACGTTAATCTGCTAATTCTTCACCTGAATGTTCAAATGCTTCTAATGCTACAAATTCCTCACCTGCCTCTGCTATCACTAATTCCTCATCTGAGGACATTGCTAGTATCACTAATGATGCAGGGCTGAAGGAACTGTACATGACAGGCATGTACAAAAGCCTCAAAGGGCATCAGACTCTTTGTGATGTGCTTAAAAAGTAGATCCTCAACAGGAACCCCAGGAAAGAGGGTATTGCCTTTGAGAGGAAACTCAATGCTGATGGTACATATTGGAAGCCTGAGCAGTACCCCAAAACCTCATGGGTTGCTGCAAAGGGACCTCGAGTTGATCCATCTAATTTATCTGGCTTTACATGTGAATCTTCTCATTCTTCTGACGAGTCATTTGACTCCAACTATAAACTGTTTAAAAATCAGAATGGTGAAGTATTTGCTAGATATGTTGGCACTAACTGCAGGAACGGTTCTCCTATGAAGAAAATCTGGGTTCCCAAAAGTTACCTTGAAAGTCTTCAGGTGAATGTCCTCATGACACCACCTGTGAAGAATAGGAACCCCAGATCAAATTCTTCATATGGACCAAATTCTTCATATGGATCCAAGTCCTCATACGGACCAAATTCCTCACGTGGATCAAATTCCTCAAAAGGATCAAAGTCCTCATATGAACATCATTGTGCTAACAACTCTGTTTCGCAGGGAAGAGCCAAGGGCTATGAATATGAGCATTATTCTTCTAATCATTATGTTCATAAGTCCTCGAAGAATTTCTCTGCTTATTCATATGCTTACCCTAACTCCTCTTATGTGAAACGAAATGGATTGGCTTCTATGCCACCTTTCTCGTATGGAGCTCGCAGAGTGATGAACTCTTTGCCACCCATTCAGATGTGGGTGGTGAAGAAAAATAACTAATCTTTTATGCAGGGTCAGGTCTCCAGACGTACTTAAACGTCTGAAGAATTTGCTGGAGACCTGAAAAATGCCTGAAAGGACGTAGGCTAATCATGAAGAAATGAACTTTCATTTCTCACGTCCTCATACTGTCTTAACTATTGCATTGCTTGATGAAATTGGTCTGATGAATTGTGATGTCATATTCTTCACTGATGAAGTATATGAAGTTCGTAAGCTGCACTAATTCATCTGCAGGATGATCAACCCAAAGCCACTGAGTGGGTCCTCGATAGTGGATGTACAAATCACATGACTGGTGACAAGAATCTATTGATGGATGCTCCCTTATCACCATCGCATCTGAAGCACATCATCTTCGCTGACAAAGGCAAAAGTCAGGTATTGGGTCTAGGTAAGGTTGCGATCACAAAGGATCGACACATGGACAAAGTCATGCTTGTCGAGTCCTTAGGATACAACCTCATGTCTGTCTCAATGCTTTGTGATCTTGATATGGTTGTTGTCTTTGGCAAGTATCGTTTTGTTGTGGTTATGGAAGCTGACAATTCCAAAGTCTTCGAAGGCTTTAGGAGAGGAGACTTGTATATTGTTGATTTCTCTACAGGACCGCAACCAGCCGTGTGCCTACTTGCAAAAGCTTCAGAAGGCTGGCTATGGCATCGACGACTTGGTCATGCAGGCATGAGGAATTTGCACACGCTTGCGAAGAAGAAGCATGTCATTGGCATTGAGAATGTCAAATTCCTCAAGGATCACTTGTGTGGAGCTTGTGAAGCTGGAAAGATGACCAAGGCTAAGCATCCAGCGAAGACTATCATGACCACTACTCGACCATTTGAATTGCTTCATATGGATCTCTTCGGTCCTAACCATTACTCAGTAGTCACAAATGACGCATCTCTCCATGGCCTTGTTATTGTTGATGATTACTCTCGATACACATGGGTACACATTGTTACTTACAAAAATGAAGTGCAGGAAGTCTTCAAACGATTTTCCTCGAGGGCTTCAACCAACTTTGGTGCGAAGATCAAGCACATCAGAAGTGACAATGGAACCGAGTTCAAGAATTCTGGTCTTGATGACTATCTTGATGAACTTGGTATTACTCATGAGTTATCTGCTCCTTACACTCCTCAGCATAATGGCGTCGTGGAGTGAAAGAACAGAACTCTTGTTGAGATGGCTCGCACTATGCTTGATGAGTACAAGACACCCCGTCACTTCTGGATTGAGGCAATTTATATTGTGTGCCACATCATCAACAGGGTATATCTTCACAAATTCTTCAAGAAGACTGCCTATGAACTCCTCACTGACAAGAAACCCAATGTGCGTTATTTCAAAGTCTTCGGTGCTAAATGTTGGATTAGAGATCCTCATCACAATGCTAAGTTTGCACCGAAAGCACATGAAGGTTTTATGCTTGGTTACGGAAAGGACTCGCACACCTACGGAGTCTTCAACAACGTTCTTCACAACGTTGTTGAAACTGTAGATGTGCGGTTCGATGAAACTAATGGCTCGCAAAGAGAGCACCTACCTTCTGTGATAGATGAACCAGCACCTGAGGAATATATCAAGTTCAAGGCTACTGAGGATGTCATTCCTACCAAAGAACCTGCTGAAGAATTCATTCCAGAACGTCGAGCTAATGCACATGAAGAAAATGCTGAAGAAAATGGTGCTGAAGAAAATGCTCATCAAATTCCTCGACGACAACCAACTCATCCTCGCGTTGCAAAAGAAGTGCAAGTTGAAAAGATCATCGATGACATTGAAGCACCAGGTCCTCTCACACGCTCAAAAGCTTCACATTTATCTAACTTTTGTGGGCACTATGCTTTTGTCTCTATCACAGAGCTCACTAAGGTAGATGAAGCATTTCTGGAGCCTGAGTGGATTCATGCCATGCAAGAAGAATTACATCAATTCGAACGCAACAACGTCTGGGAACTGGTTAAACGTCCAGATCCTCGCAAGCACAATATCATTGGCACAAAGTGGATCTACCGCAACAAGCAAGATGAAAATGGCCTTGTGGTGAGGAATAAGGCAAGGCTTGTCGCTCAAGGCTACACACAGGTTGAGGAATTGATTTCGATGAAACTTTTGCACCTGTTGCTAGACTTGAAGCTATTCGCATATTACTTGCTTATGCTAACCATCATGATATCACTCTATCACTACAGGAAACAACTATTTTGCCGACTGCCACGGCGGACGGCAAAGGCCTTTGCCGTCAGCCGCGGACGGCAAAAGGCTCCGGCAAAGTAGGCTACGGTAAACAGGTCCTTTGCCGTCTGCTTTTTATGGCGGACGGCAAAGAGTCCTTTGCCTACAGCGGCGGACGGCAAAGAGGAGGGACGGCAAAAATACTGGACGTCCGCCAGCGTTAGTCCGTTAGGCGGCTAACGGCGGCCTTTGCCGTCCGCCAGCGGACGGCAAATTTGAGCGCCTCTTTGCCGTCCGCCAGTTGACGTCAGCAATGCGTCAGCGCTCGCTTTTTTTGCCGTCTGCCACGGCGGACGGCAAAGGCAAAGTCTTTGCCATCAGCTTAGCTTTGCCGTCCGCCACGGTAGGCAAATTTGCCAAATGGCCCATCTCTCAGGAAGCACAGGTGGGCACCACGTGCCCCCTTTGCCGTCTGCCACCGATGGCAAAGGTGTCTTTGCCGTCCGCGGTGGACGGCAAAGAGCCTGCACTGCCTCTTTTTATTCTGTTTTTCTTATATCCAACAATTATCACAGGAAATATATCACATCAAATATATCACAGGAGCCAGCACATATATATCCAACATAATAAATATCCAGCACATATATATCCATACATACATAGTAGGTTGCACATAGTTCCATCGATCCATACTTATTACAATATGCAAAGTTTCATCATAGCAATCTAGTTTCATCATAGCAAGCGAGCAGAATACAAGAAGTGCATCAAAGGAAAAAACAAGCAATCCATCATAGAAAGCTGGCTTCCGTGAAGTGAACGAAACCTGCAAAATGACAAATAAGAAAGTTAGAAAAAGAAGACTAGAAGAAGAATTAGACTAGAAGAAAAAGAAAAGAAGAAGAAGAAGAAGACTAGAAGAACAAGTATATGCCATTTATTAGCTAACCTAGGTGAAATGGATCGTTTATGAGCTATCTTAGGTGAAATGGATCGTTTATGAGCTAAGTTAGGTGAAATGGATCGTTTATGAGCTAACCTAGGTGAAATGGATCGTTTATGAGCTAACCTAGGTGAAATGGGTCGTTTATGAGCTAACCTAGGTGAAATAGGTCGTTTATGAGCTAACCTAGGTGAAATGGGTCGTTTATGAGCTAACCTAGGTGAAATGGGTCGTTTATGAGTTAACCTAGGTGAAATGGGTCGTTTATGAGCTAATTATGCAATTTTTGACATAAGTTAGCTAAGTACATATCGTTTTAGAGCTAACTTAGGTAAAATGGATGGTTTATGAGGTCAGTAAGCTTATTAAGTCATTTTGGAGGAAAAGAAGCTAACTCTAGGTCATTATGGTAAGCATATTGGAGGAAATAAAGCTAAGTCTAGGTCTTTATGCATTTGTTAAGCAAAACACTAGAGAAACTTACCGTGATCAGGGAGGTGTAGGAGCGGGGTGGCTAGTGCCGCTACCTGGAGAAGGATCGTGCGATGCGTTTCTGGAGTTAAGCTGCACCAAAGATCATTTCCAATGTCTCGTTAGCATTATGACACTCAAATGTTAAGACTAGCAAGTAATGTCCATTCAAATTAAACTCACCGTGCTCCCAGGAGCAATCACTGGCATCGGCGGAGCGGGCTCACCGGACTTCTCGCACACAGACTGCACATTTGGTTTTCACAACAGAGTCATACTAGTTAGGAATGAGACTCAAATGTTAAGACTAGCAAGTAATCTGCAGAAGAAACTTACCACAAGGAGCTCGTACATGGCCCTTGCCTGCATGTCATTCCGTGCCCTCTCCTCCTCCATCATCTTTCTCGTCCTCTCCTCCATCTCCCGTTGCCTCTCCGCCGCCTCCGCCAGAAGTTTCTCCGTTCTATCTCTCTCACTCTGTATAGCAGCCTGCAACACCACTCACATGACCATTTGTAATCATTGATGGAAGCGCACACAATGTAATGGAGAAAGATAACTGAGTACGTATCACTAACCTTGATGGCGAGTTGCACTGGCCGTTCATGAGGCCTTATCTCAGGAGCGGAGCTCGACTGGCACGCCTTGATCTCCGGGAGAGTGCTAGGACAACGGATAAGTCCATCTCCAATGGCTATGGAGCCATGGGACCTCCCGCCACCAGATATCATCACCAGCTCTGGATCAATGGGACCCTAGCTCGGGTTAAAGTCCTCCCCTTTCCTCGCCTTCCCCTCATCTCTATATCTCACGAGCTTGTTGTGGGAGGAGATGTTGGTGAAGTTGTTTGCATCATTGAGGTCAGACTGAGAGAAAGCCTTGACTTTCTTGAAAGAGCCAGTGTGGGCCATGGCATACAGGTCGTACACCTCTGGCACCTTATCCGCCTTATTGTAGCGTGCCTGAAAGAGAGAAACAATGAAAATTAGTAATTAAAGGGCTCAAGCTAGCATGATGAATGAATTGCATGAATCATGAAGCAAACCACATACCTAGTTGCGCCCGAACTGATATAAGTTGGAGCTGCCTTGATGGTGTGGCACACCTTCCATTTGGGCACGTTTGTCCTTGGCCTCGTTGTGGAGGGCTAGCCATTCTTTTGAGCACCACTCATCGACCAACACCTCCCAACAATCCATCCGATCCACACACCATCTCGGAGGCGCCTATGTTAGCAAATAGAAACTTGAGCGCTACGGCTAAGAATTACTAAATGAAGGAACTTAAGTAGAAGGCCTTAAGAATTACCTTCGTGTACTGCTCCTTACTCAGGAAGTTATCGTCGCACGCCAGCTTGGTCTGCTTGATACCACGCAAGGCGTAGTAGTCTCGAACAGCTTGCACCCGAGCCTCGTGCCGTAAGTTCTGGAGTAGGCGCTTGCAGACGTTCTGGATAACATTTGCCGCGTCCTCCTCGTATCCCTCCTCACACCTGTAGAATGTCTGCAATCAAATGAGACAATATTGATTAGTACAATTAATAACTAGCTAGTTGAAGATGAGGCTCGGGGTCGGGGTCTCGGGGTCGGGGTGTCGGGTCGGGGTGTCGGGTCGGGGTGTC
>NC_057799.1:152443040-152452974 GCF_018294505.1 Triticum aestivum | reverse complement strand
GGCCCCGGGGCGGCGGCGAGTAGGGGCGGCGGGGTGGGACGAGAGAAACGGCGAGGGAGAGAAGAAGTGAGTAACGGGCGGGGGGTACGGGCCGTTAGGTAGTGAGCTCTTTGCCGTCCGCCCCTCTTTGCCGTCAGCTTTTTTGCCTCTTTGCCGTCTGCTAGCGGACGGCAAAGAGGTGGCCCGTTATGTTTTTCCCAAACGGGCGGGGGGTGGGGGCCACCTCACTCTTTGCCGTCCGCCAGCGGACGACAAAGATTCTTTGCCGTCTGCTGGCAGACGGCAAAGAGCGGGCAGATGGCAAAGAGCTTCTTTGCCGTCTGCCCTTTCTTTGCCGTCTGCTTTTGGGTAGCTGATGGCAAAGAGCTTCTTTGCCGTCAGCTAGCAGACGGCAAAGAGCTGGCAGATGGCAAATTAGCTGATTCCAGTAGTGTATATCAAATGGATGTGAAAAGTGCATGCCTCAATGGTAAGCTTGAGGAAGAAGTATATGTTGCTCAACCCCCAGGTTTTGAAGATCCAAAGCATCCCGACAAAGTCTTCAGACTCAATAAGGCCCTCTATGGTCTCAAGCAGGCCCCTCGGGCATGGTATGATACTTGGAAGGAATTCCTCATGAAGAGAGGCTTCAAACCCGGTTCACTCGACCCTACTCTTTTCACTAAATCTTATGATGGTGAATTGTTTGTGTGCCAAATATATGTTGATGATATTATCTTTGGCTGTACTGACCAACGTTATAGTGATGAATTTGCCTATATGATGAGTGAAGAATATCAAATGTCTATGATGGGCGAGTTGAAATTCTTCTTAGGTCTTCAAATTCGTCAACAACGCAATGGCATATTCATATCTCAGGAGAAATACCTCAAGGATGTACTGAGGAAATTCGGCATGCAAGATTGCAAAGGCGTCAAAATTCCGATGCCCACAAATGGCCATCTGTGCACTGATGAAAATGGTATTGACTTCGATCAAAAGGTATACCGCTCCATGATTTGTTCTTTATTGTATTTATGTGCATCTAGGCCAGATATTATGCTTAGTGTTTGCATGTGTGCCCGATTTCAAGCAACACCGAAGGAATCACACCATAAGGTTGTGAAACATATTCTTCGATATCTAGCTCACACCCCAATACTTGGATTATGGTACCCCAAGGGCTCGGCTTTTGATCTCATTGGATATTCTGACTCTTACTATGCTGGTGATCGTGTGGACCGCAAGTCAACATCCGGTACATGTCATTTCCTCGAATGATCTTTGGTCTGTTGGTCCTCGAAGAAACAGAACTGCGTATCACTGTCTACTGCTGAAGCTGAGTACATTGCTGCTGGTTCTTGCTGTGCTCAATTGCTATGGATGAAGCAAACTCTCAAGGACTACGGCGTCAACGTGAAGAATGTGCCTCTCTTCTGTGACAATGAGAGTGCCATCAAGATTGCTCACAACCCAGTTCAGCACTCGAAGACAAAGCACATTCAGATTCGTCATCATTTTGTTCGTGATCATGTGTTGAAGGGCGACATTTCTATTGAGCATGTGAAGACTGAAGAACAGCTAGCCGATATCTTCACTAAGCCCTTGGATGAGAAGAGATTTAGCAAGTTGCGGTGTGAGCTAAATATCCTAGAATCTTCGAATGTTCTTTGAAAAGGACACTCATCCTAAAACTTATGCAAAATTGATGACTTAGATGTGCAACACATGAAGAAACATTCTTCTTCAATCAATGAAGAATAACACTCTAAGTGTGAAGAAATTAACGAAGAATTTGATTCTCAGAACCCTACGACAATTGTACGCGGTGTCTGAAATCATCATTCTTATACGGTGGGTCACGCCACCACCAAAAGTTGAAAATCTTCAATTTGAGTTTTTCCTTAGTTTTGAAATTCCTCAGTTGTTCAAAATCTTCACTGTTTCCGTCGTTTTTCTTCATTGGCTATATACATATATATATGAGTTTATGTCCTCTACAACATTCACTTATGGCTAATTCTTCAAGTTGCGTTTTCTGCTAAGTGAATGTGATCGGACCCTTCCCCCTCTATGCTATACTCAACCCAATCTATTCACACATTCTTCATGTGCGTTCTATTTGAAACTCGTTCAAAATCTTCACTGTGTCCTTGTCAGCTGAAGAATTTGCGAACGGAACTTTTAACTTATCTTATCCAAATTTTCGGCTTTGCCGCTCAAACCGTTCCGCATCCCACGAAATACGTATCTATTCACCCACGATCTAACACGATCTCCACTTCTCAGTACGTGGGTGACACATGTCAAGCGAATGAGAAGGGTTAGGGGCACGTTCGTCCAATTTATTCGGGCGAACAGTTTTTCACCATCGCTATAAATACCCCCTCTCCCCTTCCTCACTTCCTTTACTCCGCTCGACCTCTCTCCAGCTCGAGCTTCTCAAACCCTAGCGCCGCCGCTACTTCATCGTCGCTGGTGAGGAAGAGCTTCATTGCCTCGACCTCGTCGCCGCCGTACTCGCGCTAGCCGCGAAAATCTTCACTCCGCCGCCGCCGTAGCCGTCTTCCTCCGCCGAGTTAGGGCGTGGAAGATCTGCATAGACAAACTTCACTTCTCCACCTCACAGTTCGTCGTGTTCTTCCTTCAGGGTAATTAAAAGTTACTTTTACTGCCCGCTTTGATTCAAATGATTTCTACAAAATCTTCAAAAGGTGTTTATTCTTCAAATTCTTCACACACTAAACACCTCACATGTCATCTGATCTTGATTCATTTCTCTAAGCTATAATTTCTCTTCAATATTCCTCAATTGTGCGGATTTCTGATCTGTACAACTCTGGAACCTAAGATTAAGAACGCTTAGTGAAATTCTTCAAGACTCGCCTGGTCAAATTCCTCAAACTTGTCCTTTTTGAAAAACCTTCTGAGAACGCATATGACCTCTCCAAATTCCTCGCAACTATACTCTGTTCACAGGTACTCATGTCCGCAGCTGAATCACTAGGTTCTCATCAACTTAACTCATTTGCAGCGTTCCTCGAAGAAAAGTTGCATACTTCTTCAGAAAATTCAATTGTCCAAATTCCTCATCTGAAGAAAATGGCTGATGGAAAGAAGCCACAGAAAGGAGGAAAGAGGCCTGAGGTCAACACTGTTTGAAATCCCTGAGGACATCTATGCTGGGTACTGCACACCCCCTGAGGAAGATAAAAATCAGCACAAGGTGCGCATTCAGAAGATAGAGAGGAGATGGGCAAGAGAGTGGAGGGAGTACAGGTATGTGACTCCCAAGTACATGAAGAAATTCGCACTCAATCCTCCATGCTCAAGACCTCCGTTGGCACTTGGCCAAGAAGCTGATCTCACCAGCCTCAAGCGTGGTGAAGATTATCCAGAAGAATGGGCCAAGCGCCAGGCCAAGTTGGCCAAACAAGCAAAAGATGCAGTGAGGAAATTCAACGAGGACTCTGCTGCTGCTGCCTCTGCTGAGGCCTCTGCCGTCAAGCTGAAGAAATCAATGGCAAAGAAGCCTGCACGTAAGCCAAGTGCTTCACCGTCAATGTCCTCACGGCAAATTCCTCACGCTGCTCCTGCCCCTCCAAAGTCCTCAGCTGCTCCGACCAAATCCTCAGCACCTGTGCATCTTGCCACGTGCCAAAGGACTACAGGCTTCTCTATTGCCTCAGGAGCTTCAGCTAATTCCTCAGCTGCACCAAATTCTTCAACAGGACCCTCTCTGCTAAAGACTAAGACCACTGTTGGACGACGCTCTCGCCCAAGTCCTCACAAGACGCAGGTGGCCTTCCAAGTGTCGTCTGAAGAAGACGAAGCTGATGATGAAGAACTTGCTGAAATCATCAGAGATAGGCAAGTCAGGGCTGCTAGAGCTAAGGGTACAAATGTGCCTCTGCTTTTGGATCCAAAGTTGATCCTCGATTACATTGATCTCTGGCACAAGGACCCAAACACTCCTATGCCTGACTTCAAGATGACTCCTGGCCAAAGTCATATGCTGGATGCCTTCATCCAAGAAGAAAAATGGAAATTTGAGAAGGCCAGGCAGATCAAGAAAGCACAGTACAGGAAGGAGAAATTCCTGAAGAACAACGTTGTCTCTATGACAACTGATGAACTTTTGAAGATCCAGTCTCAAATCAAAGTCCTCAGCGATGATTTCAATGCTTACTATGCTGATTGGAAAGGAGCCAAGGTCAGGTTTGTTAAACTGACTAAGATGTTCACCTCCAATGTTGCAGCCCCATCGCAACAAGAAATTCCTCAGGCTGAAGCATCTGCTCAGCCAACTGAAGAACATGCCAGCACCGCTAATGACAATCAGGCTGCTGAAGAAAATGTGAGTTCCAGGGCTGATGACTGCATTCTAGCCGCTGATGAAACTTCCAGGGCACCCACTAGTGGTGCGCGTGAAGAAAATGAAGAGGTTAGGGCAACTACATCAGTTGTGCCTGAAGAAAATGAACCACATTCCTCTGCTCCTCCTGCGCCTACTCCAACTCCAATCCTTCCATTTGCATCAGATGTGAAGAAGACCAAGGCTGCAGACCGTGCAACAGTGAAGAAAATGAAAGCATCAGCTCCTTCAGATTCTTCAGCACCAAAGAAGATGAAGAAATTGACAAGCTCATTTGCTAATCCAATTGATGCTGTTCTAGTTTCCTCCATGCCATCAAAGGAAATCGTCCCTTTTGATGAAGAATATGTGATTCCTAGCGGATCTGATGAAGAAAATCCTTCTGCTGCTTCGTCAGAGCAGATGGATGAAGAAATTGAAGTGGATAAAATCCCTTCAACCCCCACAGTTTCCTCGCCTATGCCTCAGTTTACTGCTGAAGAGGCCGGCGTTGAAGAAATGGAAGATGAAGATGTGGACATTGGCTGCACCACACCGGTGATGAATGATGACTTTTGGGAAAGTCAGCACCCCAACTCTCCACTCTTCACACCATTGCAACAAATTCCTCAGTCCCCAGCAACTACAGTTCAAATGGGATCTGATGAAGCTCATGAAGAAATTCCAGCCACTAGTGCTGAAGAAAATGAAAATGAAGAATTGAAGACCCAGGCTGCCACTGAAGAGGAACCAGACATTCCTCAGCCTGAAGAACCTGAGATTGCGATTCCTGAGGTTGTAATGCAACTGATTGACACTCCTCTGCCCAAGCCAAAGGATCCATTATCAAGGAGGCAAAAATTCAAGGCTAATGATTTCTTCGGCGAGCACGTATTCCTCACTGATTACAACCCCTATGACTCTACTCACATTAGGAAGAGGCGTTTCTGGACTGCCAGCCAGGCAAATTTTTATTCCTCAGTGCTGTTCAACAAAGACAAAGTCTTCGATCATGAGCACATTCCTCACGTGGATATGGAATCTCTGTCGTGCTTCGGGCCAGTCCTCAGTGTTCTTTACGATGCGGGACTATTAAATTTCTGCACTGATATATGTGATTGGAATGAAGAGCTCATTCTGCAATTTTATGCAACTCTGCACATCACTGGAGACTCTGAAGATGTGAATTCATGGGTGCTGGACTGGATGTCTGAAAATACTCACTACAAGGCACCAGCTACTGAATTGCTTCGTGCTTTGCCTCTCAGTCCTCCCCTTGAAGCTGCTCGTTGCGTCTATAGTGAACCTAAGCTTACAGATCACTATATGCAAGTGCTGATGAGACCTTTGAAGCCAGGTCAGGCCCCAAGAACAAAATTCCTTGTGAAGGAATTGTTATATGTGCCTCGGACTGTCTATCGCATTCTGACGAAGACATTGAGTCCTATCAAGGGCCACGACTCGGATGAAGAAGAAGTCGTTGGCATCATGAAGAATCTGCTTTTCAATATCATTCATGGTGTTCCCGACAACTTCCATGATTTCTTCATGAGGACTCTGGCCAATGTAGCAATGACACCGTTTGAGTTGAAGCCTTATGCTCCTTGGATCATGAGATTCATCAGAACAAGGTCTTCACTCAACTACAAAGCTGACACACTAAACCATTGCAGCTACTTGCCCCCGATTGAAGTCCTCAAATGGACATTTTCCTCAGCTGATGAAAAGCGCAAGGCTACTGCTGTCATTGATGAAGGCATTCGTCCATTGGATGGTCAATTTCGCAAGGCTGCATCCTACTCCACCAATGATGACTCTGCCACCCATGACTCTGCCGCCAACGCCACCAGGCCAAATCCTCAAGGCACAGCTCCCAGGGTGATGACTGATCATGAGCTTCTCCTCAGTCTTCACCAGAAGGTTGATCGCAATCACAAATGGGTCAAGCGTCAGTTTGGTTCAATTCCTCACAACATGACTGCTACCCACAATGCAGTGATGAAAAACCACTACTACCTTCATGAAACCCTCAACCGCACCTGGGCTGTTCTATCTCACATTTACGGCGATGAAGATCTGAAGAAAATGGGTCTCCAGGAGGACTTTGACTGTTCTGCACCTCCACCGAAGAAATACAAGAAGGTCAAGGTTCCGTCCTTGGTGGCCAGCTCCTATTCTTCATCGCGCGACACCGATGAACATGAAGACTTGGACGACACTGCGGGAGGCCCTACTCCACCAAACGACCCCAACAACGCTGGCGCTCCTTCATCAACTTGATATTCTTCAGGGGCGTTAGTTCTCATTTTCGAACCTTTTGGTCATTTGATGACAAAGGGGGAGAAATTTGAGTTAGTCTTCAAGCGGGTCTATCTTATATGGGCGTTTTTTCTAAGTTACAACTCTCGTTCTTCTAATGACTTTGTTGGATCGAGTTGTAAACTTAAAACTCTATGGTGGCCTGATACTTTTGCTGTTCCTTCTTGCATGCTTATTCCTCATTAATGTTATTGCACGCATGCTGAATTACATCAGTCACCATATTTCATCATGCATTTCAAATTCTTCATATATTATGTCAAATGCGTGTATGAATTACAAGATATAGGGGGAGATCTCCATGATTCAACTCTTCAAGTGTGCATTGCTTCAAAAGCAAATTCCTCACTATGCACATATTCAGGGGGAGTTCTTCTATATCTTGCAATCAAATTCCTCAATATCAGTATTTACACTTCATATGTTTATCCCCGTTGAAAACTTAACCTATATTGTCATCAATCACCAAAAAGGGGGAGATTGTAAGTGCATCTAGTGCCCCTTAGTGATTTTTGTGTATTGAAGACTTATAGGTTAAGGGACTAATGTGTTTATGAGTGTACACAGGTCTATAAGTCTATGAGGAGTTTGATATTTACAGAGAAAGTCGACCCCTAAAAATGAAGTTCTTCGATTGAAGACTTTGGATTTCTGAAGACTTTTCGAAGACTTTGAAAGTGAAGAAATTGGTGTGACCTTGAAGACTTTGTATTCATTTGAGGAACATGAAGCGTGAAGACTTTTGTTTTCGTAGTTTCATTTTCTATTTCTTGAGTCATAGGAAACACCGTACTGTTACAGGGGGTCGAGGAAATACTAAGGAAAAATTTCCATGTGATGCTCAACTCAAAATCCTACACCTACCAATCCCTTCGAGTGAAGCCATTGGAAATCTCATACAGTTCAGTCATATTCTTCATTGACAGAGATGAAGTTCTTCTGGTCTCTGAGGAATTTGTTCTGACTGAGGAGTTAGGAATTCGCCAGTACGGATTGCCTACACAGTGAGGAACATGATAGCCCTGAGGAATTTGATACTCAAATTTCCGACCGTTGCTGTGCTATGCGCCAGCTGTCCCAAAATATCTACCCACCTAACGGTCATATCATTGAAGGGCATTTATGTCTTATCATGTCGGGCTGCTCCCTAGGCTATAAATAGCCGCCCCCTACAACCACAAGCTAGTTGGCTGCTCTGAGAGAAACTGACACTTGTCATTTGAGAGCATCCCATCCTCCGAGGACTTTGAGCGAAAATCATCAAGTGAGGAAAACCCAAACCCAAACACCTACAAACCAAAGTGATTGAGCATCACTAAAGAGATTGATCCTGTGTGGATCCGACGCTTGTTATGTTTGAAGATTGTGCTTCTTCCAGACGGTTAGGCGTCATGGTCTAGAGCATCCAAGAGGAAATTGTGGATCGCCGAGTCTGTGAAGCTTTGGAAGTCACCTGAAGACTTACCACGAGTGATTGGGCGAGGTCTGTGTGACCTTAGCTCAAGGAGAATACAGTGAGGACTGTGTGTCCGGGACTGTGTGTCCTCAGGTTTAAATACCTAGCCGCTCCAACCAGACGTACAACTGAGACAGCAGTTGGAACTGGTCTACGAAATCATTGTCTTCACCAAGCATACTGTTTCTATTTCCTCAATTCTTTCATTTCCTCATAACTGTGTTGTGCACTTGTTCATATCTGTGTTTGAAGAATTTTACTGAAGACTTTCTCAATTTCCTCAGTTCAATTTCTTCAGTCTGTTTGTCTTCATCCTGTGTTATCCTGTGTTATCCTGTGTTTACGCTTTCTGTAGTCTATGCTGGTCTTCATTTCATCATGATGACCATGCTTGTGTTCTACTATGCATACTTTTGAGTACTTATTCCGCTGCAAGTAGTTCTTCGCTAAGGAATTTCCTCACTGGCAAATTCCTTAGTGAAGAATTCATAAAAATCGCCTATTCAACCCCCTCTAGTCGATATAACGCACTTTCAATGACATGGCAGTTCCTTATAGCAATCGGATGGCTATATTATTAACCATGCTCTAATG
This sequence comes from Triticum aestivum, assembly GCF_018294505.1. Taxonomy (NCBI): domain Eukaryota; kingdom Viridiplantae; phylum Streptophyta; class Magnoliopsida; order Poales; family Poaceae; genus Triticum; species Triticum aestivum. Next base: position 152,444,272 of record NC_057799.1, on the reverse strand, counting down.
CGTTTTTCAAAACCGCCTTTGACTATTGACAAGATTAATAGTACATGAGATGTATAATGTGAAAATTATATTATTGGAAGCTCCTTTCACATACGAATTTGACCGTATGCTTTGTGTAAGTTGCATGTCATATATTATTACTCTAACATTTGGTCAAAGTTAGCCTCGAAAAACGCATTAGCCCATGTAGATGGAAGGAGGGAGTAGTAGTGGAGTGGATCCTCTGACATAGGATCCCTACCTTACCCTCCCTTTCGGTAACTTATTGGCGGACCCATGCTTGCTAGGCCCCGCATGTCAGTAACTCAATTGGTTCGGCCACGTCAGGGGTTCCTCATCCGTAGTATACTCCCTCTGTTTTTATTTACTCCGCATAAAATGGAGGGAGTGGTAGTATAAATGACGCGGGCAGAGGAGGGGGAGGGACGTCGGTTTGCTCTCAACTGCGGTCCCAAAAGTGAGCGAAAACGCAAGACAAAGCGTGTTCCGTTTGGTGAACGACGTGGAGGGTCCAGCGTGCCGGGGTGCAACGGGAACGCGACAAGAGCGATGTACTGTCAAAACCGATTGACCTTCGCTGCTCGGCCAGAACCACTATTCACACCAGAACCTTCGCTGCTCGGGCTATGCCAGCTACTGCCCCAAAACCACACCTTCTTCTCCAGCCCATTCCCCCACCTTTCGATCCCCTAGCCCGCATCAAGCGTCCCCTAGTTCGCCGGAAATCCATGGTGCGCCGCAAGATCACGTATTACAAGATGCTGACGCCGGAGCGCTGCGCAGAAATCGCGGCAGCGGTCGGCGCCACAGACCTCCGTTCCCAAGCTCGCTTTGCGGCGGGCAATCCCTGAGTTCCCTATAGCCAAGCTATGAGGAGGAGGAAGCCGATCCAATGTTCATGGCGGAGGTCGCGGCGCAGAAGGCCCCCGATGGTTATGAGACGATGGACGTCGACTTTGTGCCGGCGTGCGGGTCCCCCATGGTGCGGGCGGACCAGCGGTTCAACCTGGCGATACTAAAGGAGGACCGGGAGGCAGAGGCTCAACTCGATGCGGAGCGCACGCATGCCACGGCCATCGAGGCTCTCCTGCAGGCGGAACCGGATGTCTTGGATGTGAACCGGGTGGCGGAGGCTCAACTCGGCGCGGAGCACGCGGATGCGACTGCCATCGAGGCCCTCCTGCAGGCGGAACCGGGCATCCTGGACTTGAACCGGGCGGCGGAGGCTCAAC
>NC_057799.1:152409109-152442607 GCF_018294505.1 Triticum aestivum | reverse complement strand
ATACTAAAGGAGGACCGGGAGGCAGAGGCTCAACTCGATGCGGAGCGCACGCATGCCACGGCCATCGAGGCTCTCCTGCAGGCGGAACCGGATGTCTTGGATGTGAACCGGGTGGCGGAGGCTCAACTCGGCGCGGAGCACGCGGATGCGACTGCCATCGAGGCCCTCCTGCAGGCGGAACCGGGCATCCTGGACTTGAACCGGGCGGCGGAGGCTCAACTCGACACGGAGTGCGCGGATGCCACTGCCATCGAGGCCCTCCTGCAGGCGGAACCAGACGTCCTCGACTTGAACCGGGCGGTGCTCTCGTCCGCGCAGAGCGCCCGCACTCCGCGTGAACGAGTAGCTGGAGGCCGAGGACAACCACGATGCGGAGACACACGTCGGCAACTACGGCTGGTTCGCGCCGGCAGCCAAAGACAACGAGGCCGTCTCGTTCCACGAGCAGTGATAGTTTTTCTTTATGTTGTTGTTTTTAGGGATATTTTGCTGTGTAAAAACATATATTGTTATGCAAGTCGCTTGACTTTCAGCATTTGGGTCAGTCTACCATTTCAGGCGGTTGGATGAATATCCTACGGGGCTGTTTGGTATTAGGCCTAGCATTGCCACACTTTGCCACACATTTTTGCCAACCTTGCCTAAGCTTAGTTCATCAAAATGAGAGCCACAAGTTGGCAAGCCTAAGGGAATCTTGCCACACTTTTTGTGTGTATGCCATGTGGGGTTCAAGTGTGGCTTGCCTATGGTGAGGCTTGAACCAAACACCACCTAAGTTAGTCAAACTTGCCTAACCTTAGGTGTGGCAACCTTTGGTAGAAACATATATTGTTATGCAAGTCGTCAGACTTTCATCATTTGGGTCATTCTACCATTTCAGGCGGTAGGATGAATATCCTACGTCTCCTAACCCTTCTTCCTCAACTCTTCTTCTTCCCCAACAGACCACTGCACGGGCCGTACGGATCCACCCCAACATGCGGTTGGATAAACATAATGTATGAACGTAAATTATCTGTCAGCGGTAGCACGTGTCAGTGAGGGTGCCTTCCCTTGGTTGGGTTTGCGGCGTGCAGGAACGACTGTGTGAGGGTGCGGTGCGACCGCGACGTGCAGGAGCGACCGTGTGAGGGTGCGGTTCGATACAAATCATCATTTGACGTGTCAATTAATGCGTATTTTTTGCTCCAAAGCCCAAAGAGCTAACCATCTCACTCCTCATCGCTTGATTAATGCAGCACCATGCATACAAACCTTCTCACTTCCACATGCATGCAAGGGTATATTAATGTCTTTTGTTGCTAGTACGAGGCAAACCCCATCAATTTTGCCTCGATTAGTGTTAGTGGCCTTTTGCAAATTGTAATTTTGATATACTGGCCTGGTGTACAAAAAAATGGAGGTAGTAACTATTTGACTTCCTTCCCCATTGCGGTGACGTCGACCTTATCTCGAACGGTGTGGTTTGGCGAAGTGCGTTCGACAGAGAACACCATTGAGGGAGACCACCGTAAGTCATTCGCAAGTGCCGCCTGCAAGCTGAGACAACCGCCTTATTTGCATCCAGGAAGTCCGTTGAACCAAAGGACGCATAAATGTACTAGTACTACTAGTACACAATAGCGTTGTCCGTCTAGCTTAGTGCGGTGAGGTGGTTTCTCGAAGAAGACGATGGAGAAGCAGAGTGAGCGAAGAGTGAAATGATGGTTGCTTCGTCCGTCCTTTGTGATTTGACGCCTCACTCCTTTGTGATTTGTGATAGAAGGGACAGGGGAGTAGACTCTGTGCTCTGTACTGTACATGCGTCCAAGCACGGGAGAAAGAGGAGAGAAGTTGCATTTTTCTGTTCCTTCAATCAATCAATCAGGGAGCTTCGGTTCCATCTTTTTGGCTTTGGCAGCACCGTCCAAAAATGGTTCCCATCGATGACAAAAGCTATTTTCACATTTGACTACACATTGTGGATGCCCTTAACCGTACCACTTGGTTTTGCTCCTGTGTGCTCTCTATACAAATCTCAATTATATTGATCTAAAAAATTATAGAATCAAGATTAGTAAAAAGGAGGTGATTTTGCCGCGCGGATGGTGGGGGAAGTTTCTTATTTTTAGAGGACGTTGGCCTGGCGGTTTGCTAACATGCGGTCCCACGTGTCATTGCTTTACCAAGCCGATCCGCGTCCCACATGAGGCAGAACAACAGCAGAAGCAACACGTGGTTAACTTGAAGAAGATGAGGGAGAAGCGGATTCAGCAATGAGTGAAATGATGGTTGCTTCGTCCCTCCAACTTCTTTTTTACTAGCATTAGTGTTACTTCGTCCCTCCAACTTAACTGCGGGAAAGGTGCAGCTTTCTGATTTGACGCCTCATTGCTCATTACTACGCCGGCGCCATGACTGGGGTGCTTCTCCCCTGCTGCTCTGCACTGTATTTCGGTATGGCATGTGGACCCGGTAGCTGGATGTCCCACATGTCGGCGAAAGGGACTAGAATATTTATGAAAGCGAGCGCTCCACTTATGACGTAGGATTACACGACACGGCGGCCCAGTGAACTGTCACTTGTGTTGTATACTAGTACTATAGTTTTGCTGTTTCGCACGATCCATCGATACAAACCCGATTAAACAGGAAAGGGCGGGATTTTTCCCGCGCGGTAGATGATACTGGCCATACATTTCAAAGGCAATTTTAGTGTATGCAAACAGAATAATTAAGTAACAATTTGATATCTAGTAAAACTAAAAACACATATGATTTATTGTGTTAGAGTGTAGTAGTAGTGTTGTATTGCGTAGTTGTTAGATGTAACATGCGAGAACTTGTAGAGATGTAGTTTTGGAAGGCCTATAGAGAGAAAGCATAATATGGTCACCGAACTTCAGAATACGATCATTACGGTCACTATATACGTTTTGCGGTGATTATACGGTCACTTGCTCACCGTTCAACATCGAATTGCACTCTGTTGACCGGCCAAATAGTCTGCGTGGCACCATGTTGGCTAGTTAAATTGACCATGTTCCTTGTGGGTCCCACCTGTCAGTTTGCATAGGAAAAAGGTCAGATAAACACAAATTTACGCAGGCGCGACAAGACTCCAACCCATGCGCGGGAATCACCTGGTTGTGTATGTGTCTGTCAGGGCCTGATGTGTGCGCATGCACGTGTAGGTTGAGAACTTGAGCGTGAGAGTGTGTGTTGGTCGTGTGGTGTGTGCATGCATGCGTGCATGTGTGCGTGTGAGTGTTGCGTGCGTGCGTGGCTGCGTGTGTACGTGTGAGTGTTGCGTGCGTGCCTGGCTGCATGTGTTCGTGTGAGTGGGGCGTGCATGTAGTTCGTGTGCATGCGTGTGTGTGTGTATAATCACCACACCAGCTCATGTGTGTTAAAACAGATGACTCAGCATACCAATACAAGGCCATCTTGTCCGCTGTGCCCGCGGTCATGACTTCGAACCACCGTCCAATATTTTTTTGTCGTTTGTTTTCATTCTTACTAGCAAGATGCCCATGCGTTGCACGTAACATCAAGATGCATTTGTATGACTAGTTTATCTTGTGAGAGAAAAGGATGAACGAGGGAAGGCCTTATTTGCAAATGTGGAGAGGTGTGTGGGTACCTTTTTGCAAAATTGCCATAGTTTCCTTCCTATCCGTCAGATATAAATCGGTCGGCCTATATTGCAGGATGGCAGGTACACCATCATCACCAACTCTGTTTTTTATAAGAGTGTAGAAGAGTAGATACAAGCTGATAGGTGGGCCCAATGGTAGTGAGATAATGTGATGCAACACTAGAGGTGCCACATGGAGCGTTTAACTGGTCAACTAGTCATGTCTTGAGCAAATACAGAGCTATACGGTGAGCCCGTGACTGTATAATAACCACAAAACGTAAATGGTGACCGTAATGAGTGGATTCTGAAGTCCAATGTATGTATCGTGCTTTCGCTCCAAATACAATGATCGTCACTATATATACCGCGAGAGAAAGATGAAACATGCGTGAATGTGCTGGGGGCTTAATTTTAGAGGATCTGGAGATAGTTTGTGTGCGTACGTGAAAGGGGCGTAGAGGGGGTGTATGCGATGGGGAGTGAGACGCTCTTCGTTTCTCTTTATTATGACTAACTTTATATATAGTATATAAATATAAAAATTCATCGTGCGGAATAAATGTCATTGTGGGCACCATGCAACAAATTAACATTCATACTCCTCCATATAACTTTGTAATGTTCTATATATGTAGAAATTCTAAAATAATTTTTGGCCACACTTTATTCAAAAGGAATGTTGTATGCGAAGTAAACGTGAAGAGAGGGCTTTTTAGATCAATGGGGTACGTGATGTAACATGTGTGAATGTGTAGTTGATGTTTTTGGCAGGGCCTAGAGAGGTATGTGTGTGTATTACGTATTCGAGAGAGGCATGGATAGAGGGGCCGGCGGGGGGAGGGGGCGTGGTGGAGGTAGCACGAGAAATGAGAGAGGTCTAGAGAGAGAGAGAGACTAATATGATGTCACCGCGAGAGATTCCCTTGAGTGTGTATATGCAAGGGGGAGGGGATAGAGGCACGAGGAGAATTTTTTTTTGTGGTGTCTGTGTTGGTCTGTGTGGGTGTGAGAAGATAACGAGACCTGGGGGCAGAGGGTCTGTCACTGCGTGAGGTCCGGTGGGTCGAGGTGAGGCCCTTGGTTCGGTTCCTGCGCCACATTTGTCAGCCCGTGACGCATTTAGGGAGACCCATGGATGACTTGTCGTACAAGACAACGATAGCAGAATTGTGAAGGACTCTGTGTCCACTGACAAAGCCGGCTAGGATTTGTAACCCTGGGTTCTCAGACTAAGGTAACCCCTTATCTCTGATATTACTATTCATCCAACCTAACTTTAAGGGGCATCCTACAGAATGCTCTGCTAGAATCATACTCGTCGATTAGGAAGAGAGGTGTGAGACAATGCGTGAGAGACAGACCCAAGATAATGTGTGTACAGGAGACACGTAGGCAGGTCTATGTATATAGAAAGGGTCGATGGGGATTGTGCGTGTGTATGCTTGTGAGAGGAAGAGTGCTTGTGATAAAGGTTAGTGAAAACTGTCGTAACTGGTTACGAGAGGGAGGGAGGGTTATATCGAGAGCATGTATGCGAGAAAGACACCTCGGGAGAGAGTGTGTGAGCATGTGTGAGAGACCACCGATGGAGAGTGAAACTACACATAAAAGACTGATGTACACATTGATTAAAGATATAAATTGTATCCAAATATTAGGATGGGATCATGATATTTGCAATTCACGTAAGGAACGGTCATTGATCCATCAGACATCTAGATTCTATCAAATTTGAGCATGTATATGTTATTATTCGACATAATTAATCCACATAGTTAGTATTTTGAACTCCAGATAATGCATTACTTTAGCAATCGAATATAAACGCGAGTATAGTTCATGTTGTGTGTGTAAAGCACATTATACATACGAAAGTTACACAATGAACATTATAAATAGCTAGCTATGAACTGGTAATACATTTGAATTCAACTTAAGGTGGTTTAAAAAAATCGAATTCAACATGAAGTCCATTCAATTATTTGAATTCGATATCATGGCATTTGTAAATCATTCCTAAATTATGGGGGCACCAATCTTTGCTCTGATTTTGTACATAATAGCATATATAGTCGTGTACAAAATAGATTCAAATTTAGCTCCTCCATTCCAAAATAATCGTAGTTATAGGATTTTCAAGTGTTAAAATTTCATAAAGAAGCGGATAATTTAACGAGGTTTTCAAACATACAAGGTCAAATTTAACGTTGTCTAATTAGGTCAATCCTCAAAGTTCAAGAGTACTCTAAACGTGAATGCTTCTGTTTGAAAATTTCGAACGAAGTGCCAAAAGAGCCTCTACTCGCCCGAAACCGCGTGAGACCAATGTTTCGTAGTAGAAGGAAATTACTTTTCTAACTCCGACCTGTGAAACCTACCGGCCTGACGTCCAAAGGTCTAAACAAGGGTAGGTTTGTAGCTTCATCTAGACTCCACACAACCACCTCCGAAAAACATTCATACACAATGGTCGCCTAAGCACACATGCGCGCAGCCGAAATCGCTCCCGCCCACTATTTGGGACACCTGGGATTACCATCCTACCCCTGACCCGCAGTAGGTCCGAAATTTAAGAGGGGGGGCAAAGTTTGTACTTCCCCAAATTTCAAACAAGCGCGTCCCATCTGTTCAAAAAAGCCAAAAACAAGCGCGTCCCAGACCGAAACATGGTTCTCCCTTAGCCCCCCCACCCCCGCCCCCGCCCCCCGTCCGATTCCCCATTCGTACTCCGTGGGCGCCAAAACTACCTCTCCACCAGCTGCGAAACCCCGGTGTCCTCCGTCCGCCACCCCATCCCACCCATCAACTGCCGCCCTCCTCCATCACGCCGGAGCCGATACCCCGACGTCGTCGTCCACCGCAACCTCAACCACAACGCCCTCCAAGGCTAGTAGTTGAAGCCGAGGCCGAGCCATCCATACCCGAGCCAGTTCAACCACGCCGTCCTGCGCCTCACCGCCGGCGCTCCAACTTTGCCACCGTCCACCGCACCGGAGCTATTCCTGCTACGCCGTCCTTCGCCGCCTCGGATCTGCTTCCCCTCCGCCGACATACGGCCACGGCAACACAATCAACAATTTGGCCATGGGTTCGTCCAAGCCTGCACCCTCCTCCGAAACATCGGTTTCCCCAGCAAAAAGAAGATGACCGACGCGACATGTGGAGGCGACCACACTGGCAACCGGAAATGGTACAACTCTTCCCTTATTCGTGCAAATATTACGTGTCTGCTTGCACGGTATTCATCCCACAGAAGACACTAGTTGACCGCTTCTTCTTGATACTAGATGTTCCTAGTTACTCGTGATGCACAAGGTTTCTCCTCATATACTATTTCACCTTAGCTAGAGGTTTGTCGCCCCCCTGGATTTCAATTCCTGGTCAGTTGATTCCCAATTAACGGAAGCATTCCCCGGCGTAACAGGCGCTAGTCCGCCTATTACGCCGGGGAAGCAGCGCCTCGGTGTTTATCTTAGGGGCGTGTGGGGCCTAGAGCTGCTGGCGCCCGATCTGGAGGTCGGCCGGGATTAAAGGGATGGCCTGGGGGGCGCTGCCAAGCACGGCGGTGGTGTGAGGTCGAGGGGAGGGCATGGCGGCGGAGGCAGGGGTCTGGGCCGATGGTCGCTGGTGATTCGAGAAAGATGGTCAACAGTGACTGGCGGGAGGTAGACGAAGGCCATCTTCCTGTTCCTTATAGATTGGACGGTTCATAAACAAATCGACTGACCTATTTATTTTCAGTCGACTGTTATCTTGATAGGACCACATGTGGTGGTGTGCTGGAGGAGTACCTGCATTTCCTGTGCTCATATATTACAAAATCATACGGAGTAGAATCTAATTTTGTTTGCCATGCAATGTTGTAGAGCTATCATATGTCTCCTGTCATTTATTTTTCAGCCACCTGCTATCTGCTACTTTTATAGTGCACTAGTTCTGCAGACACTTCACCCGTACTCTCACTATTGTGTTTTTATGCAAGGGTACTTCAGACTCTGCTGCCATCACAGAAACAGAAAATAAATGAGAGAAGTTGCTCCAGCGTGGTATGCAGCTAGGCCAGACACGTTTCAGCCATTTAAAGGCTGCAGTGTCAGCAGATGGAGACGGTAAACGTAGCTCTGGAGTTGATGACCTCGCTCCCAATGAACCACCATCCCAGGTGCCTGCTTTAACTTCACGGTGTCATATGTGGTTGCATGTTGCATATGGTGTCTAGCTTGTATTCGAAAGGCCGAAGTCGGTCTTTATTAAGGTAAGGAAAGATATTTTTTACATGAACCATCATCCCGGGAGCACCATAAGTCAAATGGCTAGTCAGGGCACTGGCCGAGCCAGTGACAAGCCCAGCACAGACAGGCATCACCTGGAAGCCAACTAAAAAGCCACGATGGTGGCAAAGTAGCCCGCCTCCCACCAGGCTCTCAGGTCCTAGATGATCATGCTCACCACTCCAGCCGGATGTCTAGCTTGTATTGCTTCCAATTTGGTTAAATTGCATCTGCTTAGCTTACACACTATACCTTCGAATATGACATGCCTTCCTTTTTTGGTACATACTAGTACATCTATCTATTAACCATGTTCTTACATCAAACTAATGTTCTTGTGTATCCCTCATCAGTCACTTATGATGAGGCAGTCAGGCAAGTGGACTACTGTGAGAAATTATCCTCATTTAAAGATTGCAGCGTCAGCCTCCCCACATGATTCTCAAGAAACAGCAAGGCTAGATGAAGATAGTGAACGTAGCTCTATAGTTGATTACCGCTTTTCCCCTACACTAGCATCGCAGGTGCTTGCTCTAACTTGGCAGCGTGATATGTGGTTACATGTTTCATATGGTGTCTAGATTGTAATTCCTCCAATCTGGTTAAATTGCATGTGCTATTCTGCTTAGTTTATACATTATACCTATTAATGTGACATGCCTTCCTATTTTTAGTACATAGTACATCTGCCTGTTAAGCATGTCCATACATCAAACTATTGTTTTTTTGTATTCCAAATAAATCAATATGACTTGACACCTTTAGTATGTGCAGTGTGATATTAGTTGCATCTTTCATATGATTTATAGCATGCGCTACTTCTAATTTGTTGAAATGCCATTTATGATGGGACGCTTTTAACTTGGTAGAGTCATATTGGTTGCATCTTTCATGTGGTGTCTAGCTTGCGTTGCTTCTTATTTGTTGAAATGGTTTCTGCTTAGTTTACACAAACAGTTGTGAATATGCCATGCCGTCCTGTTTTTCGTATTATTCCATCCTGGAATCATGTGTTTGCCTTACATCAAAGTAGTGATTGTCAGTACCATGCACGAAGGAGTTCTGAAGAGTGAATTTTATTGCTTTTTCTTGTCGGTTTTACTTGACAATTCAAAATCAATAAAGCGGAAGCAGGTTAGCAAGGCAACGGATGATGGTGCTCCTTCCAAACGGAGGGCCTCTACAGATTCTACTCCTCCATCCCCCAAGATGATTTCCAAGACAACACTTGCATAGACACTCAACGTAGCTGTGTTGATGATGAGCACGTCTCCCCTAGTGCACCATTACAGGTGCTCCCTCTATCTTGGCACTGTTATATGTGGTTGCATGTTATGTATGATGTCTAGCTTGTATTTCTTCTAATTTTGTTGAACTTCATCTGCTTACTTTACACATTATACTTGTGAATAAGAGACGTGTTCCTATTTCTAGAACATACTATATCTGTCTATCACACCATGTTCTTACATCAAAGTACTACTGTTGTGTAACCTGCAACAATCACTTATCATAAGACACGTTTGACTTGGGAGTGTGATATAGGTTACATCTTGCATTCTTTTCTAGCTGGTACTACTTCCAATTTGTTGAAATGTCACTTATGACGAGACAGTTTTAACTTGGTAGAGTGATATTTGTTGCATCATTCATATGGTGTCTAGCTTTCATTGCTTCTAATTTGTTGAAATGCCTTCTCCTTAGTTTACACATCATAAGCTGTGAATATGCAATGGCACTAATGACGAGAGACCTTTAACTTGGTAGTGTGATGTTGTTAGCATCTTGCATATGATTTATTTCTTGTACTGCTTCACATTTGTTTAAACGACATTTATGATGAGACACTGTTAACTTGGCAGAGTGATTTGTAGCATCTTTCATATGGTGTCTACCTTCCATTGCATTGCTTCTAATTTAGTGAAATGTCTTCTGCTTAGTTTACACATCATAGTTCTGGTTATCTCATGCCGTCCTGTTTTTTGTACATGTTACATCCTCCTATCATGTGGTTGTCTAACATCAAAGTTCAGTTCGTCTGTATCACGCATCATTTTGTTCTGAAGAACTAAATTGTTATTCATTTTTCTTGTCGGGTTGACTTAACATGGCACAAAGAAAGAGGAAGCAAGACAGAACGACAGGGAAAGGGAAGCGGAAGAATCTTGCAGATTCTGCTGGCACTGATGGTGCAATAGAAGGTCAAAGTCCAGCGGAAAATTGTACCGACAAGGTATCCTGTGCTACACGAGCTGTAGAACAAGCCAAACAGAAACAAATAGCTGCCACCAAACAAGCAGAGACAACCCTAGTTGTTGCAACACCTTCCACAGTACCACCAGCTGCACGATTTTTACTCATTGGTCAACTCAGCTAGCAGCACGTTCCCAAGCTCCCTTGCCCCCTGACACTACTTCCGAAGCACTCTTGACACAAGACGAGTTGGCAAGATCAGATGAAATTTGTGAGCTTCAATAGCAAGAAGGTAGTTGCTGGAGCCAAGTTACAGTTGCATGCTTCTTTATATGTAGTCTCACAGTTTGATGTACACTAACACTTCCTATGTTTGTTGTTGGACTAGCACCTAGGCGCAAGAGTAAACAAACATCAGGGATAATGCTCGATAGGTTAACTAAATCTAGAGGAGGAAGAATGGAGATCCGTTTTGAGGCAGGTTTAAAAAGGCCATGTGATGCTACAGAGTCAGCAAAGTTAGTATCAGAGGCAGCGGTTGCTGTTAGGTGTCATATACATATCCTCCCAACATGGATTTAGTACAGGAATGACAAACACGAAACCCAGTTCAACACGTTCCTCGACCATTTATCTGTAAGTATGGTTATGTATGGAAACTAGTAATATCGTCTTGCTCTGTCCAATACTTTCTAGGTTGCTGATAATGAGACTCCCATAATTTCCAACATATGAGGTTCAAGTTGGATAGCCAAGATGATGCAACCAGACAAGCTTGCACCCATGTTTTCAATTCTGCTCTGCGACAGTATCGGTATAACTTGAGGAAAACTCACTTTGAAGGTAAGGCTAACAGTGAACTTGCCCAAACATCTCCAGTGGAAAATATATCGGATGAAGACTGGAGAGGCCTCGTTAAACACTGGTCCGATCCGAAGTATCAGGTAGATTATATATATATATATATATATGTGATCAGATCACATGTTGAAGTCCTATTTACGCATGTGCCACACAAATCTATCTTCTTGTAGGTGAACTGTTCAAAGAACAAGGCCAACCGTACGAAAGTGAAATTCCAACAGACGACATGATCTCGTAGCTATATGGCACACTGCGAGGCTCTTGTAATTAGCTTCTGTTTCACTCTTTTCGCTGTACCATAATATCATATCTATATTGACTTGTTCCAAATGTAGAGGAAAGCCCGCAAGGACCAGAAAGTACCTGAACCAAATGATGTGGAAATCTTCAAGGACTGTCACACCAGCAAGACGAAGGGCATGACTACACCAGTCAAAGCCACTGTTGTAAGTCCTTAATCCTCATGCCTTTTAACTACTACTTACTCCGACTCGTGCCTTGAACTACATGGTTTGCAGCCAATGTCTATTACTCTTTTCAATACACAATTGTCTTAGCGTATCATTGCAAGGTTTAAAACAGAGGAGTGATGTTCCTTTGATCTTGACCTGTAATCTAGTTCCGTGCTGGACTTGCCCACACAACGTTACAATTGCCTGTTTGTCTGTTCTCAGTTGTTTTGTGATATGAATGATGTCATATTATGCTTACCGTATTATAAACTTTGTCTCTTTATCCTTAGCTATCAATACAATGTGAAGAAATAGACAATACATTAGCCATGGTACATGGTCATATGTTTGGAACTTGGTTTTATTATGTACTTTGCAGTAAAATACAACTAATATTTTACATGGGTTCACCAGAATAAGTTCTGTATATAGACCAAAGCTATTTTGTTTGGTTTTGCTGCCTCCTTAACATCTTCTGTTCTGGTACTAATGTAAAAACTCAACTTTTCAGCAAGCTATGGAAAAATAATGGAACCGCCACCTTCTGAAGGTGGCGAGGCAACTATAACCGCAATGTCAGCTCTTGCTGCAGTGGGTCAGTACCTGTCCACCAACAGTGCCAAAAGCACGTTCCTCTGTAATACTGGGTTGGTTGTTAAGGCAATCTCGTCCAAACTGCCTCATGATAAGATATGCAAGCTCAAAACAATGTTATATCTGCGCTCCAGACACAAGTCCGTTCCCTAACAGGGACCCTTTGTGAAACAAGGACATACATTGTTCGATGTCGTCAAGATATGCATGGTTTTGAAACCAGACTATCAGACATTTGCTATGTTGTTCAGGAGCCTAGGAGAAATGAAGGCGAAGGTTATGGTGCTCCATCGGACAATACAGCATGAAAACGTAATAGTCAGGTCAAATGAACTGAGCTTCTGAACTTCTGGTGGTGCATTTATCAGCCAGACTGTTAACTTTTATGCCAACCTTCCTATTGTTTTATAGTTGTAATTTGTTTTGTTGCGATACAAAATTTGTTCTTAACGTGTAGCCACCGCTGAAGAAAACAGCAAGCCATTTTTGTATAGTGTAGGGTGTTCCCTATATTTGCACTGTTGGCGATCTTTGATGCCCAATGGATGTAATCTGTGCAATCGCCTTAATAGCCTAGCGATAGTTTCGGGCTTATTTATTTCCTAGTCTTCGTTTTCCCTGGTTTGCTAGTGGCTGCAACAACCATGGGCCATATACGGACCGTGGTAACCATGACCCTGCTACGGGTCGTAGGATCCATGGGCCTCCTATGTGCCGTCTTTAAATGGGCCTCCAACACGGTCGTGGAATCGGTGGGCCTCGGGCCATCGGATAAATGGGTCTACATGGGCCATAAACGGGCGTAATTGTATTGGCCCAGCACAGTAACGGGCCATTAACAGACCGGAGGACAGCAAAGGCTTAATTCTGTCACAGGCATAACGGGTCGTTAATGGGCCAGAATATAGGACAGGTTGGAAACGGCGCAACGGGTTAACAAGCCAGGAACGGGCCGACTCTTGCCACGGGCCGAATTTGGCCCCTTAGGGGAACATGCCAGTAATGGGCCAGAAGTAATCGAGGGCCGGAAAGGAGCCCAAGAACGTATGGGCCGTCAGTAGGCCGAAAGCTAACATGGGCTGGAAACGGCCCATGTGAATCATGGGCCGTTAACGGGTACAAAGAAATTTACTGTTCATTCTGGGCTAGAGTCATCGTGGGCCTTTAAAGGGCCTAAAGATACGAAGGCCTCATATGGGCCGAAAGACGTCGTGGGCCTTACATGGGCTGAAAGTGAAACGGGTTGGTGTTATATTCGACGGCCCACATGACGTTGTTGGGCCGATTTCGGGTAGCCCTAACGGGCCATGAGTTACAGGGCTGTAAAATGGGCTATTTGCGAAGAGACCGTTAATAGGCTTTTCATGGGCCAACCCGCTAACTGTTGACCAAGTCAAATGGGCAGGCCTACGTAAGCTAAATGGGCCGGTGGTGGGCCGTCGCACGTGTCGACATATCATTGGTGCCTATCTGACCCACTGACGAGCTGACACGTGTTTCCTCCGGCCAATCAGAATTTTACACATGGAAATTTCCCATTGGTCCGAGCTGTTAACGGGTTATCGGATCCAAAACCGGACCCGATAGCTTAACGGCGACCCGTTATGGTGGATGCCACGTGTCGGTCACCCTTGACGAAAGCACTTCTGTGACACACGATTTATCGTCATGGAAGTGGACACTTCCGTGATGATAATTTTGGTAATGTCATGGAACACTTCTACGACAGCATAGGTATGACTATCTTGATTCTGTCATAAAATTGTCATGGATGTACATGCATGAAAAAACGTGACCTACTGTGACAAACAGGTATCATCACGGAAGTGTCTTTTTTTGTAGCGAAAGATGTGGGCCATCCCAAAAGTAGTGTCTTAAATCATAGAAGAATTTTTTTCTTTTGTTGGTATGTGAAGCTAGGTGGTAAATATTTAGCAACAATATAATTAGCATAGTCAGCATACCAAGGGGTATTATGAGCAACATTTATTGCAGCTAACTGCTCATCAGGAAAACTATCATCAATAGGTAGTGGGTCATCAAGCACGTTTTCAAGCCTAGACAAGTTATCAGCTACGGGGTTCTCAGCTCCTTTTCTACCAGTGATATGCAAATCAAATTCTTGTAGCAAGAGAACCCATCTGATAAGTCTAGGTTTAGCATCTTTCTTTTCCATAAGATATTTGATAGCAGCATGGTCAATGTGAACAATTACTTTTGAATCAAGAATGTAAGATCTAAATTTATCACAAGCAAATACCACTGCTAGGAATTCTTTTTCAGTAGTAGCATAATTCTTTTGAGGCTGTCTAGATTTTTACTAGCATAATGAATAACATTCAATTTCTTATCAACTATTTGTCCTAGAACAGCACCAACAACATAATCACTAGCATCACACATAATTTCAAAAGGCAGGTTCCAATCAGGTGGTTGAACAATAGGTGCAGCAATTAAGGCTTTCTTGAGTGTTTCAAAGGCTTCAAAACAATCATCATCAAAAACAAAAGGGACATCCTTTTGCAAAAGGTTTGTAAGAGGCCTAGAAATTTTAGAAAAGTCTTTGATAAATCTCCTATAGAAACCAGCATGACCTAGGATACTACGAATACCTTTGATATCCTTAGGACATGGCATTTTCTCAATTGCATCAACCTTAGCCTTGTCCACTTCAAAACCCTTTTCAGAAATATTATGACCCAAGACAATACCTTCATTAACCATAAAGTGGCACTTCTCCCAATTCAAGACAAGATTTGTTTGTTCACATCTCTAAAAAACTCGATCAAGATTGCTTAAACAATCATCAAAAGACTTCCCATAAACAGAGAAGTCATCCATGAAAACTTCAACAATCTTTTCACAAAAGTCAGAGATATAGCAGTCATACATCTTTGAAAGGTAGCAGGTGCATTGCATAAACCAAATGGCATACGTCTATAAGCATAAGTTCCAAAGGGACAAGTAAAAGTGGTCTTTTCTTGATCAGGTTGAGAAACACGTACTTGTGAAAAACCAGAATATCCATCAAGGAAGCAAAAATGTGTGTGCTTAGATAATCTTTCTAGCATTTGATCAATAAAAGGCAGAGGGTAATGATTTTTTCTAGTTGCTTTATCTAATTTTCTAAACTCAATTACCATTCTATAGCCTGTAACAATTCTTTATGGAATAAGCTCATTCTTATCATTAGGAACAACAATAATACCTCCTTTTTTAGGAACACAATGAACAGGGCTTACCCATCTACTATCAGCTATAGGATAGATTATACCTGCTTCCAGAAGTTTTAATATTTCCGTTCTTACCACTTCTTTCATCTTCGGATTTAACCGACGTTGGTGAACAACAAAGGGTTTAGCATCAGGTTCCATATTAATCTTGTGCTGACATAGAGTGGGACTAATGCCCTTTAAATCATCAAGAGTATATCCAATAGCAGCTCGGTGCTTCCTTAGAACTTTCAATAATCTTTCTTCTTCATGTTCTGAAAGGTTAGCACTAATAATAACAAGATATATCTTCTTTTCATCAAGGTAAGCATATTTCAAAGTGTCTGGCAATTGTTTTAATTCAAACAGAGTATCACCTTTAGGTGGAGGAGGAACTCCTAGAGTTTCACCAGGCAAATTGTGTTTAAGCAGAGGACGTTGTTCAAAGAAAATCTTATCTATTTCATTTCTTCATACATATGTAAATCATTTTCATGGTCTAGCAAATATTGTTTTAGAGGATCAGTAGGAGGCACGGCAATAGAAGCAAGACCAATTATTTCATCCTTACTAGGCAATTCTTTTTTATGAAGATTTCTACTAAACTTGGAGAAATTAAATTCATGAGACTCATCACCAAAACTAACACTGACTGTTTGTTTCTCACAATCTATTCTATCATTAACGGTGTTCAAGAAAGGTCTACCAAAGATAATGGGACAAAAGTCATCTTGTGGGGAACTAAGAAGAAGAAAATCAGTAGGGTATTTTATTTTCCCACACAAGACTTCAACATCTCCGACAATTCCAATTGGTGATATATTATGTCTATTAGCAAGTTTAACAGTAACATCTATGTCTTCTATCTCTGCGGGTGCTATGTCATTCATAATTTTTGGGTATAAGGAGTAGGGAATAGCATTCACGCTAGCACCTATGTCACATAAACCATGATAACAGTGACCCCCTATTTTAACTAAGACAACGGGCATGCCAACAACAGGTCGATGTTTATCCTTTTTACCAGGTTTGTCAATTCTAGCCGCTTCTTCACAGAAGTAAATAACATGCCTGTCTACATTTTCTTCCAAGAGATCCTTAACCATAGAAATAATAGGTTCTACTTTAATTTGTTCATCTGGATTAGGTGTTCTAATATAACTTTTGTTAACCACAGTTGAAACTTTAGCATGTTCCTTAATCCTAACAGGGAAAGGTGGTTTTTCAATATAAGCAGTAGGAACAACTAGATCAACATTATAAAGTATAGTTTCTTCCTTAGCTAGTACTGGTTCTTTAATTTGTTCTTTAATAGGTGGGTGATATTTAAACCACTTCCCTTTAGGCAGATCAACATGAGTCGAAAATGATTCACAAAAGGAAGCTACTATCTTAGAGTCAAGTCCATATTTAGTGCTAAACTTTTGAAAAGCATCGGTGTTCATAAAAGATTTAACATAATCATACTTAAGTTTAAAACCTGACTCTTTACCTTCATCGAGTTCCCAATCTTCAGGGTTGCGTTTAATTCTTTCCAAAAGATCCCACGGAATTCAAATGTCTTCTTCATGAAGGAACCAGTACAAGAAGTATCGACCATGGATTGATCATCACAAGAAAGCCGAGCATAAAAATTCTGAATAATAATTTCTCTTGAGAGCTCATGATTGGGGCATGAATATAACATTGAATTAAGCCTCCCCCAAGCTAGAGCGATACTTTCTCCTTCACGAGGCCAAAAATTATATATGTAATTCCGATCACGATGAACTAGATGCATAGGATAATTTTTTTGGTGAAGCTCCAATTTCAATCGATTCTAGTTCTAAGATCCAATATCATCGCATAGCCTATACCATGCCAATGCTTTTCCCTTCAAAGATAAAGGGAAAATCTTATTCATAACTTCATCTCCGGGTAAACTTGCAAGCTTAAACAATCCAAAAATTTGTTCCACATATATCAAGTGCATATCAGGATGTTTTATTCCATCTCCTTCATAGGGATTAGCTAGCAGTTGTTCTATCATACCTGAAGGAATTTCATATCCAATATTTTCAGTAGGTGCAGTAGGTTCAGGGGTAGCTAATTGTGGTTCCAGTCGAGGTGAAGATACCCCGAACAAACCCCTCAAAGGATTGTTCTCCATAGTAACAAGTGACAATAAATTTGGGCATGCTATATGAATGTTTCCTTACCAAATTCCACTTACCAAAGGCGCTTCACTCCCCGGCGACGGTGCCAGAAAATAGCCTTGATGACCCACAAGTATAGGGGCTCAATTGTAGCACTTTTCGATAAGTAAGAGTGTCGAACCCAACGAGGAGCGGAAGGAAATGACAAGTGGTTTTTAGCAAGGTAATGTCTGCAAGTGCTGAAATTGTAAGTAACAGAGTAGTTTGATAACAAGATAATTTGTAACGAGCTAGTAACGATAGTAGTAGCAAAAGTTCAGCAAGGTATCCCAATCCTTTTGAGGCAAAGTACAGGCCAAAACGGTCTCTTATAATGAGCAAAGCGTTCTTGAGGGTACACGGGAATTTCATCTAGTCACTTTCATCATGTCGGTTCAATTTGTGTTCGCTACTTTGATAATTTGATATTTGGGTGGATCAGTGCTTAGGTGATGTTCTTACTTGAACAAACCTCCTACTTATGATTGACCCTCCCGCAAGCATCCCCAACTACGGGAAAAGTATTAAGAATAAATTCTAACCATATCATTAAACTTTTGGATCCAATGGGTCCCTTACGGAATAGCGCATAAACTGGGGTTTAAGCTTCTGTCACTCTCGCAACCGATCATCTAATTACTACTCCACAATGCATTCCCTTAGGCCCAAATATGGTGAAGTGTCATGTAGTCGACGTTGACATGACACCACTAAGGGAATCACAACATACATATTATGAAAATATCGAACACGCATAAAGTTCACATGATTACTTGCAACATGATTTCTCCCGTGACCTCAAGAATAAAAGTAACTACTCACAAATGATAATCATGCTCAAGATTAGAGGGGTATTAAATAGCATAATGGATCTGAATATATAATCTTCCACCAAATAAACCGTATAGTAATCAACTACAGGATGTAATCAGCACTACCAGTCACCCACAAGCACCAATGTATAGTTTCGGTAACAAGATTGAATACAAGAGATGAACTAGGGTTTGAGATGAGATGGTGCTGTTGAAGATGTTTAGCCCTCCCCAAGATGGGAGAGTTGTTGGTGATGATGATGACGATGGTTTCCCCCTCCCGGAGTGAAGTTCCCCCGGCGGAATCGTTCCGCCGGAGGGGAAAAGTGCTCCTGCCCAAGTTCCGCCTCGAGACGGTGGCGCTTCGTCCGAAAGTCCTCTGTTTATTTTTTAGGTCAAAATGACTTATATACCAGAAGATGGGCACCGGAGGTGGGCCTGGGTGAGCACAACCCACTAGGGCGTGCCTGGGCTCCCTGGCGCGCCCAGGTGGGTTGTGCCCACCTGGTGGGGCCCCTCTGGTAGTTATTTGCTCCAATATTCTTCAAATATTCCCTAAAAAATATCCGTGAAGTTTCAGCGTGTTTGGAGTTGTGCAGAATAGGTGGCCTGACATAGCTTTTCAAGGTCCAGATTTCCAGCTGCCGGAATTCTCCCTCTTCGTGTGTACCTTGCATATTATGAGAGAAAAAGCATTATTATGCATAAAAACATCATAAATAATAGTATGAAAACATGATGCAAAATGGACGTATCATGAAGCCATCTTCTCTAGGATCGTGTTCAGAACAGAGCATTGTGAGGCTCTTCCAGGACCGCTGACAGGCTTCATGAGCAACAAACAAATTCTTGGTTGCAAGGTTGTGAATGCGATTGAGATCGATGAGCAGACATCGCACCTGGCACTTCAGCCAGTCAAGGTGCCTATCCTGCTTCTGGTGAAGTGATACAAGAAGCTCTCTGTCATTCAGGACACCAGCACGCTTCTGCGGCCTTTGTGCTACCGTGTTGGCTATTGCATTAGTGTTGGCACGATGCGGCAGACGAAGCTGACCAGCAAGAGGACCAGCAGGAGCAGGGGGTTTGGCACATGAACACCTTCAATTGGCTGAGAGAAGCTTTGAAATGTGGCATTGTCTTCGCGTATTGGCTCCTTGGCAGGCACAGGATAAATGGCTTCGTGATACATGTCCACTTCAGGCAAGAATACAACATGGTTGAAGCTTGATGTTAACGATTGAGTGAAGCTTTATCAGCCGCATGACCCATGTAGCATAGAACTTGAGGCCAAATAGATCAATGCGAGAAACTGCCAACTGTCTAATGAAGAAATCTTGAGTATTGAACCTGATGCCATTGATGATGTGGAAGACCAATGTCTTCATGGCGCCTTCAAGCTTCGCGTCAGGAGAATGTCCCTTGATAGGCCACAGAGTACGCCTCAGAATGTGATATATGGTGCGGAGCAAGTACTCGAGGTCGTTGACAAAGAACTCCTTGGGATATTCAGCATCAGTGGGCAATGGCTTCATCATGCTGAGCATTTGACTCATGTTTGGGTCAGGCTTCTGGAAAATGCTCTGTACTTCATGTTCATATAGCTGACAACCTGGCTCATACAGATCACCAGGGGTGGGCAGGGAAGTTAGCTCAATGATATCCTGAGCATTGGCTTCATGATGAACATCTCCTGACATCCACTCAAGGACCCATGTCTTTGGATCCCTGTTGTAGCCTCTTATGTGAAGAGTGACATAGAACTGCAGAAGAAGCTCTTCATTCCAATGCTCCTTATCTGTGAAAAATGGGAGCAGACCGACTTCATGGAAGCAATCAAGAGCCTCTTCAAGGCATGGCAGCCCTGCAATGGCATCACAGTCAAGACGCTTGTGAGGAAAAATCATATCTTGATTGTATAGAATGCATGAGTAGTAGCTGCATTGCTGATGGCTCCAAAACCTATCCGAGGAGATCTTAGGCTTCTTGTATGGATTCTTGGAAGTGTTGAAGAAGGTGTTGTGCTATCTGAAGCTTAGCACACTAAAGAAGCCTTGGGTGGTTGCAGCACTTGGAAGCCTTGGCAGCCTGGTATTTGGCTTCTGCGTTTGAGGCCTTTGCTCCACGTGATAGTCATACTGGGGACCAGGAGCAGCGGGTGGTATTAAGATCGGCCACCGGACCGTAACAAGAACACCACGGTTGTATGCACGTTCCATGGTGTGAGGCACAGAAGGAGGAATGGACACATCCGAGGTGGATGGCTGTGCATTGTCTTCCGTGGCAGCAATGACTTCGGGCTGCAAACTATCTTCACCCATGACAACGTCATTGGCTTCAGTGGTGGTGGTGGTGGTAGTCGCATTTGCCTCAGTGTCAGTGGCTTCATGAACAAAAGGGTCTGGCACAATCACTTCTTCTTTTTGGACAACTGGATCAGTGGTAGGGGGAATAACTTCACGATCTTCTTCTTTTTCTTCTTCGGCTGATGCAGCCGAAATATCTTCAGCCGCTTTGGCTTCAGATTCTTGAGCAGTTGCGGAAGGGATGGATTCAGGAGACACTTGACGTGCTACTGAGCTTATGTTTTGCACATCCTCTTTAGGAATGCTCGACATGGAGAATGAGGGCCTAGGGCCTCTGCGAAGCCTTTTGAAAGAGGGTGACGCCTTTGGTGAAGGAGTGGTCTTCTCCATGTCCTCTGGTGTTGCTTGGGGGGTCTCAAGCACCGGAGTGGTGACATGAGCCGGTGGAGTGCGGGGAATCACTTCATGCAATGGGGAGTTGGGGTGTTGCTCGTCCCAGAACTCATGATGTGTGATTGGCGTCGTGGGACCGCCAATGCTTATCAGTTCACTGCTCGTAGGAGCAGGCGATGATACCGGGTTGGGCTCAAGCTGAGGAAGGACTTCGTCATCTTCAACATGGTCATCATGACCAGGGTCTTCAGCTGCGATGGAGTCGACAGCTGTAATCTCTTCAGACTCATTAGCCTCTGTGGAAGCAGGCTCATGCACAACGAGACGACACTCGCGATTGGTGGAGGCTTGTAGTGCAACAGAAATAGGTCCAACATTCAATGGCTCTTGGGGAGCAACACGGGCTTGGCGTGAAGACATTAAAGACTTTGTCTTCATCTTCTTCTGTGAGGAAGCAACATCAAAGGTATCATGGTGCTTCCTCTTCTTTGCTTCGGCCTCAGCCAGCCTAGTCTTCTTTTGTTCAGAAGCTGCAGAAGGGACCTTTGGCTTCGTGCCAGTCATATTGGCAGGGAAGATAATGCTTGGTCTTTCCTGCCTTGGGGCTTCAGGTTCAGCTTCAACAGTCTTCTTCTTCTTCTTGCCAGCCAGCTTGGGGTCTATGCCTGGACGCTGATGTCTACTATGCAACTTTATTCTTGTAGACACGTGTTGGGCCTCCAAGCGCAGAGTTTTGTAGGACAGTAGCACTTTTCCCTCAAGTGGATGACCTAAGGTTTATCAATCCGTGGGAGGTGTAGGATAAAGATGGTCTCTCTCAAACAACCCTACACCACATACAAGAAATCTCTTGTGTCCCCAACACACCCAATACAATAGAAATTGTATAGATGCACTAGTTCGGCGAAGAGATGGTGATAAAAGTGTAATATGGATAGTAGATATTGGTTTTTGTAATCTGAAATTATAAAAACAGCAAGGTAACTAATAGTAAACGGGCACAAAATTGGTATTTCAATGCTTAGAAACAAGGCCTAGGGTCCGTACTTTCGCTTGTGCAATCTCTGAACAATGTTAACATAGTTGGATCATATGATTATCCCTCAAAGTGCAATAAAGAATTACTCCCGAGTTCCTATTAGTGGAGGACAAAATATAGAAATTGTTTGTAGGGTACGAAACCACCTCACAACTATTCTTTCCGATCAATCTATCCTAGAGTTCGTACTAAAATAACGCAAGCTATTCTTTTCGATCGATCTAATCAAGAGTTCGTACTAAAATAACAACATATGACACACATCAACCAACTCTAATGTCACCTAGATACTCCAATGTCACCACGAGTATCCATGAGTTAATTCTACGATATGCATCAAACAACTTCATGATCATAATATTCAATCCACACAAAGAACTATAAGGAGAACACAAAGTTTCTATCGGAGAAAAGATTATAAAAACGTGCATCACCCCCTATGCATAGATTACCCCAATGTCACCTCGGGAATCCGCAAGTTGAGTGCCATAACATACATCAAGTGAATCAATATGATACCCCATTGTCACCTCAAGTATTCATACCGCAAGACATACATCATGTGTTCTCAGATCTAAACATTCAATCCGACAAGACAAACTTCAAAGGGTAAAGATTCAATTCATCACAACAAGAGTAGAGAGGGGAGAAACATCATATGATCCATCTATGTTAACAAAGCCCATGATATATCAAGATCGTGACATCTCAAGATCACGAGAGAGAGAGAGAGATTAAACACATAGATACAGGTACAAACCCTCGGCCCCGAGGGTGGACTACTCCCTCCTCATCGTGGTGGCCGCCGGGATGATGAAGATGGCCACCGGAGATGAGCCCCCCCTCCGGCAGGGTGCCGGAAAAGGTCTAGATTGGTTTTCGGTGGCTACAGAGGCCTGCGGCGGCGGAACTTCTGATCTAGGTTAACCCCGAGGGTTTTTGGAATTTTTGGGAATTTATAGGGTAAAGAGGAGGTGCGGGAGGCCACCGAGGTGGGCACAACCCACCTGGGCGCGCCTGGGCCTCCAGGCACGCCCTGGTTGGTTGTGCCCCCCTCGGGGCACCCCCAGGTGCCGCTCTGGCCCATCGGGAGTCTTCTGGTCCATAAAAAATCCACAAAAAGTTTCGCGGTGTTTGGACTCCGTTTGATATTGATTTCCTGCAATGTAAAAAAGTTGCAAAAAAACAGCAACTCGCACTTGGCACTATGTCGAATAGGTTAGTCCCAAAAAATGATATAAAGTTGCTATAAAATGATTGTAAAACATCCAAGAATGATAATATAATAGAATGGAACAATCAAAATTTATAGATACGTTGGAGACGTATCATACGCCCAAGAGCTTTTCTCTTCATGGCTTCATTGTGAGCCTGAACGAATTTCTCAGCATAATATTTCATGCGCTCACGAGAGCCTTTGGCTTCCTCACGCTTCTTCTTGAACTGAGCCTTGAGGTGAATCATCATATGTTTGAAGTTCTGAACATCAACAACACTGTGCTTGGCCATGTGCTTCTTGAACTGGGCCTTCTCATAGTCAATTTTGTTATTCAGCTCAACAATTTTTGAGCTATAGCAAGCTCCTTGGCTATGCTGCCTTGAAATGTGACACTCATGTCAATGGGCAGCTCCAGATCATCAATGGTGAGAGAAGGATCTTCAAACCATTCATAAATGAAGTTATTGAGGATATCTGCATCAAAGAGGGGAAAATCTTTGAAGATTTCGGCCTCTTGCTTGCTCTTGATGAGCATCTCCAGAGCATCATCAGCAAGATCTTCATCGCTTGATAGATAAATAACATTCTCTTCATTTTGCAGAATGCTAGCAGGGGTGAGGTCATGTCCAGAAATCTTCTTGGGCTTCCTGGACTTCTTGGAGATGTGGGATTGATCTTCAGACTGCACACTGGATTTAGGAGGTGCAGATTGCAATGGCTTCACTCTTGAAGCTTTTGGAGCAGTTGAAGGTTTTGAAGCCTTTGACTTCTTCTTTGGCTTCGGAGGTTCAGGATCATTAGCATGTTCCCCTTCACCAGCAGCCACTTCGACAGTGGCCCTTTGAGTAGCAATGTGGGAGAGAAGCCCATCAAAGCTATTGAAAGGGCCAATGATATTCTGATTTGCTTCTCGACTGCCATCTGGCCTTGGAGCAGCTGGACTAGGATCGAAGTCAATTCCAAGTTCCTTCTTGTTCTGGATAGCAGAGACCCTTGCAAATTGAAGTTTTTGCTCAAACAATTCATCGTCACGACACCATCAGAGACTGGAGGCGTCGGCATTCTCAGGCTGTGGTCCTCTGACCATGCAAGGATAGAAGTAGCAATGGCTTCAGCCTTTGTCTTGGGACGTAGCTTCCTATACACAATGTTGGCCCATGCTGGCCTTACAACATTGCTCTTCGCATATTCATTTGTGATGAAGTTGTACAGAAACCATTGCTTAGCCCAATATCTTTGAATCCACTGGACTTGAGTCTTGCATTCTCCATATGTTTCCTCTGGGTCGAAATTGTATTGTTCATAAATATCTGGTGGCAGGTCCATAGCATTGTTGTCCCGGCGCTGCCTGCCACCCTTCTTTGCAGATTTGCTTTTTGTCATTGGATTCTAATTGAATGGCTTCACAATAGTGTTTGGCTTCAATATGCTTGTCAGACAAGAGCTGGCTTCAGGTGATTCAATGTGGTCATGTAAAAACTCTGCAAATGAATGCATACTATGAGAACCAAGGGATTCTCCCACGGACATGTACCTGTGACAGCATTAGAGGTGCGAGGGAAGGGGAAGAGGCCATATGCATTCTCAGAAGATTTTGAAGATAAATCAGTTTGAAGACATTGACCTCATAGTGCGAAGACATTCACTTATTGAAGTGAGTTGGTTCCAGATTTGTACGAATCCATGAATAAGTACAAGTGAGGAATCTAACTAGTTGTGATGCATAAGTGAACATACTTGCAAATTATAGATGCCGAAACAGAAGGATATTGATTTGGAAGAGTAGAAACCACTTTTGGAAGATGTGGACAGATTCAACGAATCAAATAAGCGGTAAAAAGCAAGTTTTATTTATCGCTCGACGAACTGCTAGACGAGGCGTAAGGAGGCCGAGCAGTCCAATCTTCCGCGCCCTAACTTGGCGGCGGAAGACACCTACGGCGGCGGCGGAGAAGACGACGTCAACGGCCGGCGTGAAGACGGCGTCGGAGAGGTTGCGGCAGCTAAGCACTTCATCTCCGGCGTCGACGGATGCTAGCGGAGGCGCTAGGGTTTGAGCGATATGGTGAGGTGGAAGAAGAGATAATGACCGCGTGGGGGTGAACTATTTATAAGGAGAAGGGGCGGCATAGTGCAATTATGCAGGTGCCCCTAGCGGTTCATGACACGTCTCCAACGCATCTATAATTTATGAAGTATCGATGCCATTATATTATCATTCTTGGATGTTTTACAATCATTTTAAAGCAACTTTATATCATTTTTTGGGACTAACCTATGAAGGAAATAGGCCCTAGAGGCAATAATAAAGTTGTTATTTATATTTCCTTATATCATGATAAATGTTTATTATTCATGCTAGAATTGTATTAACCGGAAATTTAGTACATGTGTGAATACATAGACAAAATAGAGTGTCCCTAGTATGCCTATACTTGACTAGCTCATTAATACATAGACATGTGTTGTCATTTGATGAACGGGATCACATCATTAGAGAATGATGTGATGGACAAGACCCATCCGTTAGCTTAGCATAATGATCGTTTAGTTTTATTGCTATTGCCTTCTTCATGACTTATACATGTTCCTCTGACTATGAGATTATGCAACTCCCGAATATCGGAGGAACACCTCGTGTGCTATCAAACGTCACAACATAACTGGGTGATTATAAAGATGCTCTACAGGTGTCTCCGAAGGTGTTTGTTGAGTTGGCATAGATCGATATTAGGATTTGTCACTCCGTGTATCGGAGAGGTATCTCTGGGCCCTCTCAGTAATGCACATCACTATAAGCCTTGCAAGCAATGTGACTAATCAGTTAGTTACGAGATGATGCATTACGAAATGAGTAAAGAGACTTGCCGGTAATGAGATTGAACTAGGTGTGATGATACCGACGATCGAATCTCGGGCAAGTAACATACCGATGACAAAGGGAATAACGTATGTTGTTATGTGGTTTGACCGATAAAGATCTTCGTAGAATATGTAGGAGCCAGTATGAGCATCTTGGTTCCGCTATTGGTTATTGACTGGAGATGTGTCTCGGTCATGTCTACATAGTTCTCGAACCCGTAGGGTCCGCACGCTTAACATTCGATGATGATTTGTATTATGAGTTATGTGTTTTGGTGACCAAAGTTTGTTCGGACTCCCAGATGAGATCACGGACATGATGAGGAGTCTCGAAATGGTCGAGAGGTAAAGATTGATATACTGGAAGATTACATACGGACACCGAAATGATTCCGAAGAAGACCGGGGATTTTTCGGAGTAACGGGAGGTTACCGGAACCCCCCGGGAAAGTTATTGGGCCTATTGGTCCATAGTGGAGGAGAGGAGGAAGGCCACGCAGGTGGCGCCCCCCTTGCCCCAATCCGAATTGGACAAAGGGGAGGGGGCGCGGCCCCCCTCTTTCCTTCTCCCTCTCTCTCCCTTCCCCTTTCCCTCTCCGTTAGATGGAAGGAGGGGGGCCGAATCCTACTAGGAACGGAGTCCTAGTAGGACTCCCCCCTCTTGGCGCCCCCCTTAGGCCGGCCTCCTCCTCCCCCCTCCTTTATTTACGTGGGGAGGGGGGCACCTCCAAGACACAACAGTTGTTTCTTAGCCGTGTGCGGTGCCCCCCTCCAAAGTTTACCACCTCGGTCATATTGTCGTAGTGCTTAGGCGAAGCTCTTCGCGGATCACATCACCAACACCGTCGCCACGCCGTCATGCTGATGGAACTCTCCCTTGACCCTCTACTGGATCAAGAGATCGAGGGACGTCTTCAGACAGTCTTTGAGTTATTTCTCTTGTGACATGAAGATGCCATTCCTCTATTGACGGATTTGAAGACCAAGAAATAATTTCAGCTCTCTCATCATGGACATCTGATATTGCTCTTGCATCTATGCCCAAACTCATCACTGTATCTCTTATCGGTGCAGCCGAAGATAATGTCATCCACATAGATTTGGCATACAAACAGTTCTCCATCATATGTCTTCGTGAAGAGAGTGGGATCTAGGGAACCAGGTTTGAAGCCTTTGCTCTTCAGGAAGTCTTTGAGTGTGTCATACCAAGCGTGAGGTGCTTGTTTGAGGCCATACAGTGCCTTGTTGAGCTTGTATACCATATCAGGATGCTTTGGATCTTCAAAGCCATGTGGTTGTGCAACATACACTTCTTCTTCAATTTTATTGTTGAGGAAGGCACTCTTTACATCCATTTGGTACAAAAGAATGTTGTTGTGGTTAGCATAGGCTAGCAGTATGCGAATGGATTCAAGCCTAGCCATAGGAGCAAAGGTTTCATCAAAGTCAATTCCTTCCACTTGAGTGTAACCTTGGGCAACGAGGCGAGCTTTGTTTCTGACAACTTGACCATGCTCATCTTGTTGATTGCGATAGATCCATTTGGTGCCAATAATATTGTGCTTGCGTGGATCGGGACGTTTGACAAGCTCCCAGACATTATTCAGCTCAAAAGGTTGAAGCTCTTCTTGCATAGCTTGAATCCATTCAGGTTCCATGAAGGCTTCATCAAGTTTCTTAGGTTCAGAGATTTGGACAAATGCAAAGTGACCACAGAAGTTTGCTAGTTGTGTTGCTGTTGAACAAGTAAGAGGACCAGGTACATTTATACTGTCGATGATCTTCTCAATCTGGACTTCATTTTCTACTCGAGGATGAACTAGGCGAAGATTTTGCCCTTACTGATTATTGTCTTCATCTTCAGCATTGGCCTCAGGCTGAGCATTCTCTTCATGTTGATTAGGTGCAGAAATGATGATCTCCTCTTTAGCCTGTTCCTCGGTAGGTATGATTTCTCCAGTACTGTCGCGGGGTATCCGCGGTCACCTATGGGACCGGGTGGCCGCTTGCTGGTTCGGTGGGGGGACGTCGCGTTGCACAAAGAGAAGATCAGCGCACGGCAGCACGGCAGAAAGCACACGAGCAATTTACCCAAGTTCGGGCCACCACGAGGCGTAAGACCCTACTCCTGCTTTGGTGGATTGATGGTGGAATGGATGTGGTGCTGTGTAGTACACTTGCCGACAGGGTTTGCCTCTGGACCGTAGCGACTACGCGCATATAGTGGCTTGGGTTTGTCAACTTTCCAACATTCTAACCCCTCGTACGAGTGCCATGGGCCTCCTTTTATAGATTAAGGGGTCACCACAGTGGCAAAGTGGTCATTATCCACTGATATGACAGGGTCCATTAAATGCACCGCTTAGTGTCACATCACTGGTTGCCCGGGAAGGCCTGCCAGGCTATTTTGCTAGCTCCGCGCCTGTTCCCTTTACATGTCGCAGGACGGGTGTCACCTGTAGGTTTCTTCTGTAGGAAATGGCTGCCACTTAATCATCTTGCGGCTTGACACCACACTGATTAACGACATGAGTCGTGCTTGAGTGGTTGGCGGGGTGGTTCCGCCCCTGCGAGCCCCAGCAGGCTCTGCTGGGGAGTCTTGGTTGCTTGCTTCCGGTGGTGGCCTCGCCCCTTGCCGGGCTCGCCTGCCCGGTAAGGGAGGCCCTTCTCTTGCCGATATCTTGCTCCTTTGGCTCGATATTGGTCTCTTTGAGCTGCATGTTGGTTCTTCAAGTCTCTTGGCTCTTTCGACCTCTTGACTTGTCCTGGTGCTTCAATCTTGATATTGTGCCTGTGCACAGTTGGGCAACAGACCTAGGGTTTGTTGCACCGACAGAAGCCCCCGGGCCTGCCCCGAACGCGCTGGTGAGCATCACCGGGGTAGGGCCTAACAAGTGCACAGGCAGGATCACTGAAGGGGTTGGCCCCTTGAGGTTTTCCGTTGCTGCTTCATTAGTCTTGATTTCGGGGCGGTTTCCGATTTCCCCGCGCGCGGTGCGCGGCGTAGTGGAGGAACTTGGATCGTGGCCCGCGGATTCTCCTCGTCCCATGATCACAGGACGGAAACCGCCATCCCACTCGTCCCCTGTTCCGCATGCACCTTGCCACGTGTTCCACATGCATTGGGCGTGGTAGGTGGTGGATGCGGAGGACACGGGGAGGAGTGCTATGGCTGAAAGCCGAGCGTCGATGGTTGGAGCAGAGGGGCGGCCGCGGCCCTCAGAGTCATAGTGGGTGCAGAGGAGCCGTATTGGACGAGAGGGGCGGCCGCTTCCCGTGGGAGGGGCCAGCCCCCTGCACCTTTTCCCTATAAAAGGGGCCGGGGCAGTGTCCTCCTGCACACACACTTCTCCTTCTCCTTTGTGATCCTTCTCTTCTAGTCATGGCGCGAGGGGGAGAGTGCAGTGGAGCCCCGGTGATGGAGACGAGGGCTTCTTCTCGACAGCACACCCCTCCTCCACCGGACCCAGAGGTAGCGGAATCATATGCAAGGAGGGGAGGAAGGGGAGGTGGTCGTGGTTGCGGTGGTGCTCGAGGAGGAGGAGGACGGGGTGGTGCCTTGGCGGCGCCTCCGCCGGCGGTCCTTCCCCCGATGGAGGGCCACGTTGGCGACCAACCTCGGGAGTTCGTCATTAGGCTGTACAAGCCCATGTGTGGTCACCTTCGCCTCCCTACTCCCTTTGCGCGAGAGATGGATCTTGAGCAACCACGCGCCCTACGGCTACACATGAGGGGCTGCGGGAATGGAGGTATGAGGGTTGATGTCGACTTCCCCGCTCCTCATGTGATGAATCTTCATCGTGGCTGGAAGACCATTGCCCGTGCCCATGGCTTCTTGGAGGGGCACATTCTCCAGTTCAAATTAATGGAGAACGGCCTGCTCTCCGTCAAGATCTTCGGGCGCTCGGGTAGTCACTTAGGGTGCTGGACGGAGAGCTCGACCGACGACGAAAGCTCCTCCTCGAGCGAAAGCGATGAGGAGGACAGTGACGGCGATGACGACGACAGCGGGTGGAGGAGCGACGACTCTGACTCCGGCTGATCGTCGCCCGCACCATCTTCATCAGGCGGTAGTACCATCATCTGCATCTGCATCTCCTCCCCGGTAGTGTGATTTGCCGGGGAGTTGGATGCGGAGGTACGGATGATGCTGCCGGGCTCCTCCAGCAGCCTTCCAGCTAGACTTCGGGAGGCTTCCTCCCGAGCTGTTGCTCCGTTAGCCCTGCCAAGCCCTGCTGGCCCTGGTGACGGTGGTTGACGGGGCCGCCTTCTGCCGTGCTCTCCATCGAGGCGTTCCCTCGCGATTCCGTCCCCCCCGGGCTACCTCTCCTGGAGCCCGATGGGAGCGGGCTGGGCCTCCGCCCAGGCGCTCCTTTTTCCCTCCTCGCCTTCGACGGCTGTGCCTAGGAGGTGAGGGACAAGAAAGGGCATTACGGAGCACTTATCTTTTTTCGATCTTAAACTTGTAGGCAATTGCCAAATTTCAATTCAAATAATGTAATCTCTCGAGTACATCTTTGTGTTCTGTAATGCTTGTACTTGTATCAGCATATGAATGAAAAAGATGAACCTTGTTGGGAACCCGTGCATGTGTATGTCCATGCAGAGGTGGAGTGCCTCTTTAATAACAATAAACGTGTTTTCCCTGGCAGGATGTCCTACCGGCACCCTCTTTGTCTGCCGGAGAACTACGTTTGTCGGGGAACAGACAGAGGGGCCAGCCCCCTGCCAACTTCTTTTTATCAAATGCTACTGCGACCATCCTGACCGAAGCGTCGTTCGAGTCATGGTTGGAAGCAAATCCATGTGGGAATCTCACACATGACAGGACCTCGCAGAATTCTTTTCTTTTTGCCTTATCCAAGACGTACACAGCTGGTGCCATATCTCGTGGTTTACCTTCATATTGCACCTGCAAATCCTTTCTGATACCCAGGTGTGTCAAATCAATCCTAGATTTTAAGGTATCTTTCGTCTTGCCTTCAATATTAAGAAGTGTGTCGATAATCCTGTGACATATATTTTTCTCGATGTGCATCACATCAAGATTATGCCGAAGATCCAAATCTTTCCAATACTCCAAGTCCCACAAAGTGGACCTGCGGGTAAACAATAATCTCTCTTCTGCCCTGCCACACTTCCTTTTCCCGCTACCATTATCAGGATGGTTTCCTGGTGTAATATGCCTGACCTTCTCTAATTCCACTTGCAACTCAACGGCAGTGAGCCTCTTTGGCGCATCGCGGTTTTCATGCTTTGCATTGAACACATGTCTTCAGTATTTTGTAGGACGCGACTTGTCCTTGGCAAGGAAACAGCGGTGTCCAATGTAACAGATCTTGCTAAGTATTGCGTATGACAGCGGATTCCTGTCATAGCGAACACATGCATTGTAACCATGTGTCGTTCGCCCTGACATAGTGCCCAAAGCTAGATAATCATGGATGCACCAAATTATAACAGCACGCAGAAAGAAATCAGCTGGTGGGCTGCTATATAGGTCTCGTGTGAGAACACCCCTCCATAGCTGTTAAAGTTCCTCCACAAGAGGCTCCATGAATAAATCAAAATCCTTTCCAGGACTTTTTGGACCTGGGATGAGCAAGGCCATCATGTAGTTTGATTCTTTGGTGTAGACATTTGGAGGCATGTTGTAAGGGATAACAAGCATTGTCCACATGCTATATGTGGCGCTCTGGTGGCCAAATGGGTTAAATCCATCTGAAGCTAAGCCAAGTCTAATGTTTCTCGGGTCAGCAGCAAACTTTTTGTGTTTCTGATTGAAGCTTTTCCACTCACTACCATGTGATGGATGGCTCATTACATTCTGATATCTGTACTCCTGGTTCCTAAAATACCACAGTACATCCTCTCTTGTTTCAGCATCATGAAACAACCTCTGCAATCTTGGTGTAATTGGAAAATGTCTTAGAACATTATGAGGAATCCTCTTCACAGCATCGCCATCTTTCCATCTTGATGATTTGCATTTCGGGCATTCACTTAAGTTGGCATAATCCTTCCCGAACAGAACACAATTATTCTTACAAACATGGATCATATCATATCTAATTCAAACTGCACGAAGGAAATTCTTCATTTTACTGTAGGTGTGTGGCAGCTCAGACGCATCTGGGAAAGCTTTGCGGAAAGCAGCCAACATCGCATCGAATGATTTGTTGGTCATCCGCTCAGATGTCTTCACCTGAAGAAAGGTGACCATAGCTGAGAATAATGACAGCTTATTTCATGGGGTGACAGCCACATTGCATTGTTCCAACACGCGGGCCCACCGTTTTTCTTCTGCAGGTGAAAGTTCATGAAATGCACGAGCATTTTGTAGCATTGTTTCAATGTTGGTCAAACTCACTGGCTCCGCCACCACAACCTCCTCCTCCTCTTCCACCTGAGCATTAGGCAGAACAAGATGGTGATCTGCTGCTTCCACATAGTCAGTAACATTGACGTTCACAGCTTCACCATGATGAACCCACCTAGTATATGTGACTGACATCCCATACAAGTGTAGATGATTTTGCACAGTTGACTAGGGTCTTGTAACTGAATTCATACAACTGCTACACGGGCAGAGCACATCTAATTTCGGACCACCGTACTCAGCTCTGATATAATTCACGAAGTTTTCAACCCCCTCGACATATGCAGTGGAGAATCTTCGAGCAGAAGTTATCCAAGTCCTGTCCATCTGTTAGACATACAAATTAGTTCTTCTACTAGATATTACAGGAAAAACATATATGCTTTTTTACGAAGTCTAGAAAAAAATACCTAGGTCTATGTCTAAAGCTATGGCAAGATATTTGGACGAGCAGATCTAAGTAACGAAATATATTTAAAGCTAATTCATAAAATAGATTTGAGTGCTAAATTATGGCAGGCTGTTTCAGCAGTCAATGAGGCTGAGCACACAGCCATCGAACTATCGAACTCCATCGCAGCAACAAAGATCGAGTATAAAACGGTGTAGAGCTATTTCACCTAGCAGATTCGCTCCTAGACCATGGCAATCTACGTCACAATAAATATATGGCAGCATATTTTAGCAACTAATCGGGCTTGGCATGCCATCTCAGCTAAGCAGATTGAGTGCAGAACAGGGCAAGGAAGCTTCTTAAGCAGAGCATATTGACTGTAAACTACTTCGGCAAACAGTGAGATTAACAACGTCTATCAGCTAACATTCAGCGCTACACAGACATGCACGGGGCCTCAGTCTAGAATGCTCATACCGTGGGAGAAGCTGACCGCCGTGCGTCTCCACATGAACGTCGCCAGCGATGGCGGCGCTGAGACCGCCGTGCGCCTCCACAAGAACGTCGCCAGCGGTGGCGGCGCCGCTCGAGAACGACAGTCTATGAGAGCGTACTGTGGGAGCGAGAGGATCGCCGTGCATCCCCTCGACGAACCGCGGCGCCGACGTACAAGCGCGGCGGGGAGGGCGGCTTTGGCGGAGCGAATGGAGTGGAGGGG